>NC_086448.1:361443010-361742605 GCF_028390025.1 Pseudophryne corroboree
TGTAACCCTACCCGCCAATGTTGACGTCTGGTCAGGGGTGAGTGGAGGTAATACTCCATCAGAAAGGAATTGTTATTAGATCTCAATGTCCACAGGTGAGGAACCAAACAAGGCTTCAAAGTAAGTCTGAAATTGTGTCGCAATCTCAGATGATTTGGTTAAGGTAATGCCCGAAACAGGGTGTTTGAGAGTGGTTATAGTATGGCGTTTTTTAGGAGGATTAGAAAAGGCCGCCAATAATCTACCAGCTTTGTTTCCCCACCTGTAGAACCTGTTCTTAGTGAAATCAAGGGAGTGCTTAGCTTGGGTCGCCAGGTAAGTCTCGAACAATTGCCTAGCTTGTTTGTATGCAGTGAGAGTGGCATCAGATTGGGAGAGAGTCTATTGTTGGAACTCTGCTGGCATTGCTGATTGTAATGCAGCATATTCTGTTTTGGCCTCTTTCTTTTTCTGAGAGATATAACTAATTATGTGCTCTCTCATTACTGCCTTAGAGGCCTCCCATAAAAGTTCTGGGTTGTTCCAATAGTCCAAATTCTCATCCACATAATTAGTCCAGTGATAAATAAGGTATGACTTAAAATCATCATTTGATGATAAATACTGGGGGAATCTCCAAATACGATCCGATGGGTACATGAATGAGAGACTGAGAGCTATTGTGACAGGTGCATGGTCTGATATTATAATATCATGGATGTCTACCTGACAAATATGAGACATAAGTGTATCCACTACTATAATTTTGTCGATACGAGAAAGAGACCCATTGATAGATGGGTATGCATTTTGTCAGTAGGGTTCAACAACCTCCAGGGATCCTATAGGCCCAGGGCAGTTCGAACAGAGTGCAGGAAATGGCCTTGAGAATCAGATGCATGCATAATAGGGGGGGATCTGTCAACGGCGGAATCCTCCACCATATTGAAGGGGGCGGAGATACAGGATCCGATCCAGGCTTCCTTTAAAGTATTTTCTGCATTAGTTATCCAGTGTGTTTCCTGCAGGAACACAACATCTGGGTGAAAGCGTCTGATGTGTGTAGTGACCCTCTTTCTTTTAACAGGAGTGTTTAAGCCACCCACATTCCAGGAAATAATTTGAAAGGGTTTTGGGGGTAGGGCATCAGGAGTGGTAGAATCTAAGGATGGCATGACTACTCACACCCGAGAAAGGAATAATGGCTGTTGGTCTTCCAATATCTAAAATCCCGGTCAGCGGCCTCCTCCCAATTGTCAAGCTCCTTGCATGAAATGACATAAAAAGCTACATATATACAATCAAGTTTTGCAATAGTATATAACATTATCAATACAAGCAATAGTAAACAACCAGGATGTCTCATAACCTCAATTTTAAACATTTTCCAACAAAACAAAATAGTCGCGGGCACCATCTAGGTCTAGAGGTGCGCACGTAGAACATAGAACAGTAGTACTTATGGAACTGTAAGCACAGGGGTAGTAACCCCAAATGTAATCATAATGAGCAAAAATCACTCCCGCCCGGGGAGAGCATGTCCAGATAACATAAACCACGGAATATTACAGTCATGATCTATATATTCGGGGATCGTTGTGGTGACCTATTAGGTAGAAAATGTGATCTTGCAGACTCTGGGTTCGTAAAGAACAATTGAGTACCATTGTCCAACACCCTCAGCTTCGCTGGGTACAGCAGAGCAAATCTAATGTTTTTGTTGTGGAGATATGAGCAGACTTCTGAGAATTCTTTACGTTTAAGAGCAACAGCCGCTGAGAAGTCTTGAAAAAGAAGAATTTTTTGACCTCCAACCATCAAATCTCTCATTCTGCGGTAAGCAGTCAGAATTTTTTCTTTGGTTCTATAATCAAGATACCGGGCAATGCGGGTAATTCTGAGTTGATCGCAGCATCAAATTTGTTAGTAGTTGGGCAAAACCATTTGCACTGCAGGTGTGGCAGATATAACATTTGCAGGGAGAGTTAGATTTGGGTGGGGTGTGTTCAAACTGAAATCTTAATTACAGTGTAAAAATAAAGCAGTCAGTATTTACCCTGCAAACAAAATAACCCACCCAAATCTAACTCTCTCTGCAAATGTTATATCTGCCCCCCTGTAGTGCACATGGTTTTGCCCGACTGCTAACAAATTTGCTGCTGCGATCAACTCGGAATTACCCCCCATAACCGGGCGGGAGCGTTTGGTCCCCCCAATCTGTACATCACCCAATCTGTGGGCCCTCTCTATATATGGGACTTCTAAGTCATCTAAGATTCCCAAGGCTTTGGGTAAATCTGTACTGAGGAAGGAGGTTAGCGTAGGGCCCGTAAATGATTCCGGGATTCCCACAAATCTCAAGTTATTCCTGCGTGATATATTTTCTAGATCCTCCAATTTTTCTTGTAGTTGTAGAGTGAGTTTCTCTTGGGACATTGGCCCTCATTCCGAGTTGTTCGCTTGCTAGCTGCTTTTAGCAGCCATGCAAACGCTAAGCCGCCGCCCTCTGGGAGTGTATCTTAGCTTAGCAGAAGTGCGAACGAAAGGATCGCACAGCGGATACAAAAATTTTTTGTGCAGCTTCAGAGTAGCTCCAGACCTACTCCTAGCTTGCGATCACTGCAGACTATTTAGTTCCTGTTTTGATGTCACAAACACACCCTGCGTTTGCCCAGCCACGCCTATGTTTCCCCAGCCACTCCTGCGTTTTTATCTGACACACCTGCGTTTTTACACACACTCCCCGAAAACGGCCAGTTACCTCCCAGAAACACCCACTTCCTGTCAATCAATCTGCGGCCAGCAGTGCGATTGAAAAGCGTCGCTAGATCTTGTGTGAAACTGCAATGGACATTGTGAAAGTACGTCGCGCGTGCGCATTGCGCCGCATACGCATGCGCAGAAATGCAGTTTTTTTGCCTGATTGCTGCGCAGCGACCGAAAACAGCTAGCGAACAACTCAGAATGACCACCTTTACCTCTGTCTGGCAGGATTGTAAATGATCCTCTACATCACTCACTCTCGTTTCTAGTGTTGTAATGCGTGTAGCATGGGAATCTATGCGGGCCAAACCTGCATCTAAACGGGTCTGGAGATCATTAATTCTTTTATCCATGAGAGGCATCAGGAAATCAGATCTTTCCTTTGCTGTGAGGGGAGGAGGTCTGTCCCCAGTTATGTCAGAAGATCCCGGATCAGAACCAGAGGGGGAGGGGCGGCCAGATTTTTGTAATGAACCCTAATCCTTTCCCGTTTTAGCAGAAGAGTTCAGCTGTTTGGGGGGCATGGTTTTATCAATATATTTGTCCATACCCTAGAAGAAACATGGAGAGAAATGAGGGTGGAGGTAGGTCTCTCCAATTAAAGAGCTAGCGATCACCTGATAAAAAGTTATAAAATACGGGCGGGCGGTATTAGGAAGTTACATAAGCAAATGCATGATCCCACTGGGGAGGACTCCCACTATATATTCCCTACATGAAGGGAAAAAGTTACAAAATTCCAGACTCAGTCAGGGCCAGGGAATTTTGAAATTAGCAGGAGTTACGTCTCACGTTATCTGAGGTGAGAGTTATATAACACCCCGTAACGGTCCAGTGAATACAGCGCAATCACAAGTAATGGCAAGTGTTAACAAAAACGAAGCTTACAGATAAAGGAGTTGTATATGAGGAAGCCACTCCCCCACTGGAGGAGCGTACGGCCTCGCGATGGTGATACACAAACTAAATGTGAGAATCAATAAAGAGAACTACATCACCAGGTAGCATATGAACTGTGCAGACAAGTTGATGAATTAATTTAGCAAAATGAATAGGACACTTCACCACCAGATGGCAATGAACACTAGTAAAGACACATCAAAGGAACTGGTGCAATAGACCATAATGACAATACTGGTCCCTAGTGGTATCCAATAAATTTAGGAAAAGGCAGGAAAGAAGTGCAATATAGGAACAATGTTAACACTACACTTGCGTATGGGGAGATACAAGAAAAACACACACACACACACACACACACACACACACACACACACACACACACACATACACACACACACATACACACACACACACACACACACACACACAGTGATCGCGCTGAGCCCGAAAAAAGTGGGTCCCAGGGACCCCTCACTTTTAAAAATTGGGGTCCTACCTGTCCTTTTCTGGGTCCCATCGGAATGAAGGTTCTTATTAATCCTATTAACGATTTGGACACTACAAAAGTGTTGCGAGGGGGGGGGGGGAGGTATGACAATACTGCTGAGCTGTGTAGCATATAGGACACTCTGCACCATAGCCGTAACTAAACATTTTGGCGCCCTTTGGCAGGAAGTGAATGCCATTGAGTGCTCCCCCTCCTATAATACAAAGCAAGGACAGTGTGCGCAGCAAAAATTCAAGGCCGTGACTTCGTGGGGGAAGGAGCGTGGCCACATAATTGTGCAAATTCACATTACACCACACAGTAGTGCCGCTTATACACATTGCACCAGGTCGAACCTCCTATACACACTGTGCCAGGTAGCGCACGTTATACACTTTGCGCCAGGCAGAGCACATTATACACTTTGCGCCAGGTAGAGCATGTTATACACTTTGCGCCAGGTAGAGCACGTTACACACTTTGCGCCAGGCAGAGCACGTTACACACATTGCACCAGGCAGAGCACGTTACACACTTTGGCACCAGGCGGAGCACGTTATACACACTTTGTGCCAGGCAGAGCACGTTACACACATTGCGCCAAGCAGAGCACGTTACACGCATTGTGCCAGGCAGAGCACGTTATACACATTGCACCAGGCAGAGCACATTATACACTTTGCGCCAGGTAGAGCATGTTATACACTTTGCGCCAGGTAGAGCACGTTACACACTTTGCGCCAGGCAGAGCACGTTACACACATTGCACCAGGCAGAGCACGTTACACACTTTGGCACCAGGCAGAGCACTTTATGCACACTTTGTGCCAGGCAGAGCACGTTACACACATTGCGCCAGGCAGAGCACGTTACACGCATTGCGCCAGGCAGAGCACGTTACACACTTTGCACCAGGCAGAGCACGTTACACACTTTGCGCCAGGCAGAGCACGTTACACACTTTGCGCCAGGCAGAGCAGAGCACGTTACACACTTTGCACCAGGCAGAGCCCGTTACACAAATTGTGCCAGGCAGAGCACGTTACACACATTGCGCCAGGCAGAGCACATTACACACATTGCACCAGGCAGAGCACGTTACACACATTGCGCCAGGCAGAGCAGAGCACGTTACACACATTGCGCCAGGCAGAGCATGTTATACACTTTGCGCCAGGCAGAGCACGTTATACACATTGCGCCAGGCAGAGCACGTTATACACATTGCGCCAGGCAGAGTACGTTATACACTTTGCACCAGGCAGAGCACGTTATACAGTTTGCACCAGGTAGAGCACGTTATACACATTGCACATGGCAGAGCACGTTATACACTTTGCACCAGGTAGAGCACGTTATACACATTGCACCAGGCAGAGCACGTTATACACTTTGCGCCAGGCAGAGCACGTTATACACATTGCGCCAGGCAGAGCACGTTATACACATTGCGCCAGGCAGAGTACGTTATACACTTTGCACCAGGCAGAGCACGTTATACAGTTTGCACCAGGTAGAGCACGTTATACACATTGCACATGGCAGAGCACGTTATACACTTTGCACCAGGTAGAGCACGTTATACACATTGCACCAGGCAGAGCACGTTATACACTTTGCGCCAAGCAGAGCACATAATACACATTGCACCAGGACAATAATGGAAAATGTGTTTAATTTACCGGTTGTTTGAATCCCGACAGCTGTCTCAATGACGGAGCTGGAATCCCGAAAAGGTTGGAACACCGACGTCTGAATCCCGACCTATGCTAGTATACCTACATCGTTACGTTTGGGGCTGGGGTGGGTTACTTTAAACGACCCCCGTGGAGGTTAGTATTAGGCTGCGGGGGGGGGGGGGGGGGGTTAGGGTTAAGCACCCATGGGGATGGTAAGGTTTAGGCACTGCTTCAGGGAGGTTAGGGTTAGGCTGCGGGAAGGGAGGTTTAGGGGGTAGGGTGGATGAGGGGGGTCCTGGAACTTACCCTGGTGTCAGTCACGGGGCTACTAAATGATGAAACTGGCTACTAAATAGCTCCATGCATTATACCTGAAGCTGCCGCAACATGGTAAGTCCCTCTGCCCCTGAGAGTCCCTGCAGGAGGGTATACCCTGCAGTCGCTGGAAATCCTGAGTGGAACTGGGCACACTCAGCTGTTTCCTACAACCAGCCAGTTTCCAGCCTGTTATTGGGGGACTGCAGGATAAGTGCCTGTGAGATGTATCATGCCATGGGTAGAGAGTGGAGGGAGGAGTTGTGCCCACAGCGGCCCATCACAGTGGCGCACCCAGGGGGGGTTTCTGAGTACCCAGAAACCCCCCCCCCTGATGGACCAAATCAATTTTATTGCTAATTGTGGCATACTAGTGTAGCTCCGCGCACTCACGGCATTAGGCTCCGCCCACTCGTGGCATTTTGCCGCGATTCGCGGACCCGCAGGGTAGAGCTACACACACTGACCTCTCTCAGCCAGCTGCAGGTGAACCAGAGCTAATGGTCACAACAAGTCTTGAGGCTGCCTACGCTGAATGTTACTACCACACAGACTGATCCCTTCCTAGCTGACCTTGGTAAGGAACCTCTCCCTACAATAAACCATTGCTTCCTACTCATAAGGGCTTTAAAAACCGTATACAGTACCAACATTTTTGTACATGTGCACTGATTTTTTAGCTTAATGCATTATATATATATATATATATATATACATACACACACATTTTTCAAGCCAAATTGACATGTCTTATAGCACCAGGAAAAGCTAATGGGAACATAACTAATTGAATACATTATTTAAATATGAAGAGTAAATAATAATATAAAAATTATCTATATGTAAAACTACTGTAGGCTACTTGATTGAGGGGGTAATTCAGACCTGATCGCTCGCAAGTGTTTTTTTGCTGTCCTGTGTTCAGATACTTTGCCGCCCATAGGGGAGTGTATTTTCGCTGTGCAAGTGTGTGTTCGCATGTGTAGCTGAGCTGCACAAACTGATTTTGTGCAGTCTCTGCGCAGCCCAGGACTTACTCAGCCGCTGTGATCACTTCAGCCTGTCCGGGACCGGAATTGACGTCAGACACCCGCCCTGCAAAGGCTTAGACACGCCTGCGTTTTCCCTGACACTCCCAGAAACTGGTCAATTGCCACCCACTTCCTGTCAATATCCTTGCGATCGCCCGTGCAATCGCTTTTTTTGCACCATCCCGTCGCTATGCACCAATGCCCGGTGCAGTCATCCGACAAGCCTGCGCATTGCGGTGCATATGCATGCGCAGTTCAGACCTGATTGCAGGCTGTGAGAAAACGCAGCCTAGCGATCAGGACTGAATTACTCCCTGAGATATAAATATATTAATAGCACCTGAAGTCTAAAATCATAGTGAAATGAGGTGTAGATAGGAGTTCGGTATTTATTACTGACAGCGGCATCCTCCATCCTCCAGAGTCCCCTTGCGGGATTGCTGCACTCGCCACTCTGTGGGCATCCACAAGTGGAATAGCCCTGTTGCGCCGGCATTCCGGCTGGCGGCATTGTTGGTTGTTAGGATTCCGGAGTCGGTATCCTGATCGCCGGGATCTCAACAGCCGGCAAATTAAACGTATCCCATAGAAAGTGGGGACATTTGTCTGATGGAAACCCCCCTTTACAAATCCTGCGTTTGCCCCTGCATCAGCTCTGTCATTTATCTAGTCTAGTCCATGAAGCAGATTGGGGCTGCGGGCAACTTCTCCGGCTTCCTCCCACAATTCAGACATACTGGTAGGTTGTAGCCCTAGCGTATGTGTCTACATCCTCTACCACATGTACAGTCAGCTTACGGGGGGGGGTCGTTGAACACCGGGGGCTGCAGCACGAGGTATGGGTGCTCTGCTCCATGTCCCTGCCTGCTCCTGAACGGCGGGTGCACAGCGCAGCGTGCGTGTGCGGGACTCACTTCCGGACTCCACAGGCAGCATGGACACGGCACCCATATAGCGCCATGACAACGGGCACCGAGCGCCGGCAGGAGCGCACATCACCACCACACGCTATAGGCGGCGTGTGGCACAGGACACGGACAGTGCTGCTGGCCAGTGCGCCTCCTGAAGAACCGGGCATTTTTTTATTTTCGGCTCCACACTGTCCATTCCGGGGTAAAATACTCAGAAAGTTCCACACCTATCACTTATACAATCTGGGACAGTCAAGTGTATTGAAAGATGTGGCAGGAGGGGGGGCTTAGTGGCTGGCAAGGAAGGCAGAATTTCGATCCATGGGCAGGATGGTATTATCACTGGGCAAAGTATGTCAGGGAAGGGGCAGAGCAGAAAATCAGCAGCTCATAAGGAGGGTCAATATGTAGTCAATGAAGGCTGAGGGCACACTCACCCGTGGAAACAGCAAACACTGGGGCAGATGTATTAACCTGGAGACGGCATAAGGAAGTGATAAGCCAGTGATATGTGCAAGGTGATAAAGGCACCAGCCAATCAGATCCTATCTGTTAATTTACACGTCAGAGCTGATTGGCTGGTGCCTTTATCACCTTGCACATATCACTGGTTTATCACTTCCTTATGCCTTCTCCAGGTTGATAAATCTGCCCCTATGTCCTCATAGGCATAAAATAAAAAAATAAAAAACACACTGAGAGGCTCAGCCAGTGCAGGGAGACAGGGCTCTGGGACAAGCACAACGTTGTACCACAGACCACTTTACTCTCGATGCAGGTCACGTTGGGAGCTGTAATTTTGAACCTCTCACTCTGTAGAAAGCCCAGTCCGCTTTTCCACCCGGAAACATGCAGCTGAGCACAGGAGGCAAGTAGTTGTTAGCCGCCAGGAAGCAGCCGGACCACCTAGGGTGCTCTATCACCGAGCAGTGAAGCACCCACCCAGCGTTACAGCCAGAGCAAGGGGTGGTAAATTGTAGTCCCCAGCGCTACAGGTCAGGCCGCGCGGTTCCCGGTAACCAGGTAGGCTCAGCAGGGAGGAACAGGGCAGCGCTGCAGAGGAGGCACACGCCATTACCGCTGTCCAGCGTCACCGCACAGAAGGGATCCCAGCACTTTAAGCCGCGACGGCTATTCTTGTGCTGCGGGACGGAGGTGCAGGGGAGTCAGTGTAAAGGCTCCAAGCGCTGTAGAGGGGTGGGGAGGATCACGGCAGTTCCTGCAGGTCGGGCCGCCATGCACGCCACCCGAATCGGTGGCTGGACTCCGGGGAAGTAACTGGGTCTCAGGCTCTACAAGGGTCCCAGATCATGCCCCACAGTGTCTCACTGTCCAAGGCTTGCAAGCAAGCGTGTGGGGGGAGTAAAAACGGCTGGATGACTCTGGATATTTGGATCCCCCTGAGGAGCCCTTCTAAAAAGCGGCCATGCTGGATGCCCCGCCCACCGGAAGTCCACAATTATTATTATTATTATTATTATTTATATATTTTACCCTACAACATCTAAATAATGAAAAAGTCAACAGTTCTGAAAATTTATAATGAAAAACTAGAATTACATGGGTGGAAAAGTGATCAGTCCCATTATTGAATCACATGTAAAGCCAACTTTTGCTTCAATTAAACTCTTCTGAAGACATGCACACTGGCTGTGGCAATGGCGCAGGAGTTTATCAGAGACACAAAGAACAAAACAGATATATACATCCAAAGTCAAAACAATCACATATGTAGATAGTCACACTGGCTGGGAATAGATGATACAAGGTTCAAGGTCAAGACAGAGGTCAGGGTTGGTGGCAATCAGAAGAATTGTCAGCCTACAGGCAGAGGCCAGCCGGTGGCAATATAAAGAGTAAACAGTGTTGAGGCAAAGGTGGCAATCCTAAGAGTGGTCAGTGTTCAGGCAAAGTTCAAGACAGGTGGCAGTCCAAAGAGAAAGTACCAAAAGCAGAGATAAGGGTAACCAGAAGGCTAGAATCAAAGAAAAAAAAACAGGTGTCCACAGACTAGGTACATTACACATATAATGGTCAATGAGGAGTAGAGCTGTATGAAATATAGAGAAGCAGACAACCAATTATAAAGCCCAATAGGAGTCAAGCTTTCTCAGACTGTTATGTCTATAGTGTGACCATGTGATTGCACTTAAAACTGCCTATCCAGTTGCTCTGAGATGTCCACAGCTGGTGGAAGGGGAGCACATCTGTGCCCCAGGGACGTGCAGTCAGGGAAGGCAGTGCCTCCCCTGTCTTTAATGATTAAAATAATATAAAGAAAATACTTATGACACATATTCTCTGTCATAAGTAATTTTTTTATATTATCCTATCCATTTCAGGGCTTAAAAGTAGTTTGGGAGGCACTGATAGCAGTGCCTCCTGTTTACAATAGGGACAGGTTATAGCGGGGGGGGGGGGGGCAGGGCAAAGCACTGGGCTGTAAAAGCCCATTAAAAACAGAGGAGAAAGCGGCACTTATGCAAGTGCCTCGTTGACAGGGGAACCGGCCACTGTCAGCGAGGCAGATGTGATTGGACAGTGGACCCAGTGCTTGATCCGCTGGTCCAATCACTCGGCGGGGTGAAGCGGAGACGGGGCCCGGGACCAGCTAATGTGGAGCTGTCACTACAGCAGCGGCAGCCCTGGAGCCAGCAGGATCCGGCGTTACTGATGTGGAGCCAGAGGGAACCCTAGAGATAGAGAGCATGCGGCGGTGGCCAGCGCTCTTAACTCTCCCTTCTCCTCATCTGCCCTCCCATGCAGCTACACTCTCCCGGACCTGGAGCCTAGGACCGCCCAGGTCAGAAAGAAGGGGCGGGGTGGGAAGTGACTGGGCAGCTCACCCCCAAATCACTGGGTGGGAAGTGACTGGGCAGCTCACCCCCAAATCACTTGGGCTGCAGGGACAGGGAGGTGCAATAATAGGATTTTGGTTACCTACCGGTAAATCCTTTTCTCGTAGTCCGTAGAGGATGCTGGGGTCCACATTAGTACCATGGGGTATAGATGGGTCCACCAGGAGCCATTGGCACTTTAAGAGTTTTAGAGTGTGGGCTGGCTCCTCCCTCTATGCCCCTCCTACCAGACTCAGTCTAGAAACTGTGCCCGAGGAGACGGACATCTTCGAGAGAAGGATTTAACACAGATAGTGGCGAGATTCATACCAGCTCACACATACAAGGCACATCAAGCTAACCAGCTTGAAAAACTCAGCAACCGCTGAAACATAACTTACCAAGTAACAATGCAGTACATAACTAAACAAAGTCGTACTGAACCAGATAACGGTCGCAGGAAAACAAAGCGCTGGGCGGGCGCCCAGCATCCTCTACGGACTACGAGAAAAGGATTTACCAGTAGGTAACCAAAATCCTATTTTCTCTGACGTCCTAGAGGATGCTGGGGTCCACATTAGTACCATGGGGATGTACCAAAGCTCCCAGAATGGGAGGGAGAGCGCGGAGGCTCCTGCAGAACTGATTGACTGAACTTCAGATCATCAGAGGCCAAAGTATCGAACTTGTAAAACTTTGCAAACCTTTCCGACCCAGACCAAGTTGCAGTTTGGCAAAGTTGCACTGTCGAGACACCCCGGGCAGCTGCCCAGGAAGACCCCACCTTACGAGTAGAGTGTGCCTTAACAGATTTTGGACACGGCAGTCCTGCCATAGAATAAGCGTGCTGGATAGTGAACTGAATCCAGCGAGAAATAGTCTGCTTAGAAGCAGGACACCCAATTTTCTTGGGATCATATAGGACAGAGATTCCAACTTTCTGTGACGAGAAGTCTCTTCAAATATATCTTCAGAGCCCTTACAACATCCAAGGACTTTGATGTAATTGAGGAGTCAGTAGCCACTGGCACCACAATAGGTTGGTTGATATGAAATGCCGACACAACCTTCGGAAGAAACTGCTGATGTGTCCGGAGCTCAGCTCTATCTTTGTGGAAGATCAAGTAAGGGCTTTTACAGGATAAAGCCCCCAATTCGGACACGCGTCTAGCAGAAGCTAAGGCCAACAACGTGACCGCTTCCCAGTTTAGGACTCCCGGAATGAACACTACCGATATGGCTGGCAGATTGCGTTCCGCCCAACAAAGGATTTTTGATACTTCCATCATTGCCATGTGGCTTCGAGTGCTGCCTTGATGATTTATGTATGCCACCTTTGTGGCATTGTCCGACTGTACTTGAACAGGCCTGTTCTGTAGTAGAGGCAGGGCTAGTGTCAATGCATTGAACACTGCCCGCAATTCCAGAATGTTTGTTGGGAGGAGAGATTCCTCCCTGGTCCACCGACTCTGAAGAGAGTGTTGCTCCAACACCGCACCCCAGCCCCGCAGACTGGCATCCGTCGTCAGAAGGACCCAGTTGCAGAGCCAGAAGGGACGACCCCTGCTCAGTTGCTGGTCCTGTAGCCACAGGCAGACCTCCGGAGTCAAGGAGATCATGTGAGTCCTGATCCGGTGAGGCAAGCCATCCCACTTGGAAAGTATCAACCTCTGCAGAGGGTGGGAATGAAATTGAGCATTCTCTACCATGTCGAAAGCCGACACCATGAGGCCTAGTACTTGCATCGCCAAGTGTACTGACACACGTGGGTGAGAGAGGAAGCATCTTATCTTGTCCTGAAGCTTCAGGACCTTCTCCAGAGATAAAAAAAAACGCTGGTTGTGGGTGTCCAATAGCACCATGCTCTGAGCAGGGACCAGGGAAGATTTCTTCCAGTTGATGAGCCAACCATGGGCTTGCAGGAATTGGACTGTCAGTTCCAGATGACAGAGGATAACCTCTGGAGAGGTCGCCAGGATCAACAAGTCATCCAGATATAGCAGGATCCTGATACCCTGACGGCGGAGCAGAGCCGTCATGACCTTGGTGAAAATTCTTGGAGCCGTTGTCAGACCGAAAGGTAAGGCCTGGAATTGAAAATGTAGTTTGCCAATAGCAAATCACAGGTATTGCTGATGTGACACTGCAATAGGTCCATACAGGTAAGCATCCTGTATGTCCAGGAATACCATATAGACCTTGGGCTCCAAAGCCAGAACAATAGAGCGAAGCATTTCAATACGGAATTTGGAAACTTTCACAAATTTGTTCACAGACTTGAGGTTGAGAATGGGCCGAAAGGACCCATTCGGTTTTGGGACTAGAAACAGCGTGGAATAGTACCCCCTGCCCCTCTGAGCCAGAGGCACCGGCACTATCACTCCTGTATCCAGGAGAGATTGTACCACCAAATGGAGAGTTTTTGCTTTTACCTGATACAAAGGTATGTTTATCGAGCAAAATTGGCGAGGGGGACGTTTCTTGAAAGAGATGGCGTATCCGTGAGTGACGACTTCCCTTACCCAGGCGTCCGAAATGGTCTGTAACCATGCCAGAGCAAACTGTAGAAGTCGGCCTCCCACCCTGGGATCCCCCAGGGGGAGGCCCTCCCCGTCATGCAGCAGGTTTGTCTGTTTTGGAAGCAGGCTGATGGGCAGCCCAGGCACGTTTAGGTTTGGGCTTAGAGGATTTGGAAGTGCGAGCCTGTTTCGGGTACGCCTGACCCTTTGCTTTACCTGGAGGTTGAAAGGAAGTACTCTTAGCCTTCGGAGCTGAAGGAGAAGTACTAGGCAGACATGTAGTCTTAGCTGATGCCAAGTCAGCAACAATGTTGTTGAGATCTTCCCCAAAAAGAATGTTTCCCTTAAAAGGGATCACCTACAAGGTCTTTTCAGAGTCCAGATCTACAGACCAGGGCCGCAACCAGAGAATCCGGCGAGCCAAAATGGACGTAGTAGACGCCTTGGCCACCAGGACACCTGCATCAGATGCCGCCTCCAGAATATAAGGAGAGGCTGTAATCATATATGAAAGACACTGTCTAGCATTATCAGGAAAATTTGACGGTAGTTCCGCTTCAATTTCCTGAACCCAGGCTTCATTAGCTTTTGTCGCCCAATAAGCCGCAATAGTGGGCCTATGCACAGCTCCAGCAAGTGTAAATGGACTTCAAGCAACCCTCCACACGCTTATCCGTCGGTTCCTTCAGTGAGGTGACGGTAGTGACAGGCAGGGCAGAGGACACCACCAGATACGCGACTTGTGAATCCACCGGTGGAGGTGTTTGCCAATTTTTACTTAACTCTGCAGTATAACGAGCTAGCATCTTTTTAGACAGGGAAAATTTCTTTCCTGGGTTTTCCCAGGATTCCTGATGAATGTCAACCAAGTGGTCAGAATGAGGTAAAACTAATTTAGTAACCTTCTGACGTTTAAACTTATCTGGTTTCTTAGAGGTAGCTGGAGGCTCTTCGTCATCATCGATTTGAAGAATCAGCATGATAGCCTCCAAGAGGTCAGGAACATCCACTTGTGTCAGAGATTCCCCATCAGAAGCATCTGCTTCAGTGTCTGAAGGGTCAGTGTAAGCGTCATCTTCATCGGACGAGGTATCCGAAACGTGTGGATTGTGAGGAAGTAATGGCCCGTTTAGATGACCCCTTGGTCTTAGGCGGGCGAGAGTCATGATTTTGCTTAGCCAGAGACTGATTTAATTGCTGTAATTGAGAGGACAGTGTATCTGCCTGTGGAGGATTAACTGCAGAGACAATATGTGGTTGTAATGGCACAGGAGGTCCCATAGGGGGCGCAAGTCTAGTGACTAGCGTAGTCAGTAAATTAGAGAAAGCAGCCCAAGGTGGGTCTTGATTTGCCCCCGTTGCTGCAGACTGACCATGGGGAATAGAACCCCCAGTACCTGAACCCTCAGCTGCTATGTTTTCCTCCAAATAATCTGTGGCGTCAGCACTGCATGTTGCAGGATCAGCCATGGATTTATCACCCTGTTTAGCAGACATTATATGGAAGCGTAACTTAAGGGTGAAATAGTACAAGATAAGCAGACAAATTACCTGACAAAAAAAAACCCTGTATAGTGTGACCGCAAAGCAGAACACAGAGGATTTAAGAGGTATGTGGTGACTGTAAAACACAGAGAAAAATACCAAGGTAGTATATCCTGTGAAACACCATATTATATGATAATCCTGACGCACTTAGCCCCCCACAGGGTACAGAATATAGGGATAGCAATATGCGTGAGATACACGAAATAGAAATCACACAGCAGCTATTGACACACAGTCACATATACAATGCAGAAATTATTACAAACAATAAAACTGCACTGGACTAGCAATACTAAGTACAAACTGTACCACTAAGTAAAGCTATAAAGGTATATAGATACAACAATGCCCAGTAAAGACTGGATGTATAGCACAGGGCATACTTGCCTACTTTTGAAAACTAGTTTCAGGGAGATTTTAGCCAGTAGTAGAGTGCGTCAAGCCGCAAAGAAGGTGTGCCAAGCTCCGCCCAAAGGGTGTGTCTAAGTCTACCTATTGGCATGTTTCTCACCACTAAGGGGTGTGTCCAGCAGTGGCAGATGATAACTAAAGTACTAAGTGCAGCATGCTGGCAGAGGGAGGGTCTAATTCACATCAGACAACCTGTGCTTTATCCGGAAATAATTGTGACATGCTCAGTAACACTCTGTGCTTGATACAAAGGTGGACGTTGCTACATTCCCTCTGCCATCTGTTGCTGGAATTAAAGCAGTGATACTATGTATATAAGTTTCAGCATCCTCTTTGTGTACTAGTGTTTGCCTCATTGTTCAAGCCCTGAGATGCCCACTTTCTGAGCCCTTGCATGCTGTCACCTCGCCTGGTGGTTCTAGACAGTCCACCAGCAGCACACCATAGTGTCCACCTATGGCAGATACAGTGTTTCTGCATGAACATGAACCCAGAGAAAGCAGCTATGTGTCTGATATGATGTGGTCAGCATCCCACCGGTCTGGAGCATCACTCAGAATCCCGACGCCAGAAACATTGACTGCTGACATCCCAAAGGTAAGTATTGGGGGGATGGTTAAGGCCTGGGGGGGGGGGGGGGCAGGGGGGGGGGGCTTACGGACTAGAAGGGGGGTTATCTATAGATGCCACCCCTCAGACTCTTAGCCCTAGCTGCCACCCCCACTAACTTAGCCCTACCCTAGCCGCCACCTCAGATGGGTTAGGGTACGGGTAAATTAATTACTCCTCTGTCCGCATTGTAAAAGTCGAGATGTCAGGTTAGATTTATGTACTTCTAGGGCCTGGTTAGGCACTAAGGGGGAGGTTAGGGTTAGGCTGTAGAGAGGGTTAGGAGGGTGGGGAGAGGGAAGAACACCCCCTACTCACCCCTGTCGGTGTTCTAATCTTTTGGATCCCTTTGTTAAAATTTTGAGCGTCGGAATCCTGTGCTGTGGGAAAACCTGCTGATTCCAACCAAAGGGACACAAAATATCTTAAGTTAAAAGGGTCAATTTGTTAAATGTGATTTGATTAGGCTGCATTCTGTCTTCTCTGACAGACTCTCACCGTCCCAGTGCAATCCTTGTTGTATAAGACTGCATACACAGTAAAAAAATATTATTCATTTTATTTTAACTGTTTCTTGACAAGAGGTCCGGAGCCCAGCATTTATCTTTCTTCTTGTGGCACTAAACATTCCAAAGATCATTCTTCTGCCTCTCTTGCTTCCTATACTGAGATGGGGATGGACAGAGAGAGGGAGAGAGAAGGGGGAGGGAGGGGGGGGGAGAGAGGGGAGAGAGAAGGGGGAGGAAAGAGAGAGAGAGGGAGAGAGAAGGGGGAGGAAAGAGAGAGAGAGAGAGAGAGAGAGAGAGAGAAGGGGGAGGGGAGGGGAGGGGAGAGAAAAGGGGGAGGGGGAGAGAGAAGGGAGAGGGGGGGAAGAGAGGGGAGGGAGAGTGTCTATTGCAGTCAGGGAGCAGCAGTGCCGTTTCTTGCGGCGGGCGAGCCGTGCAACCGCACGGGGCGCCCGCCGCGGCACTTCCTAAGTACTTTCAAACCCCCTCCCCTCTCCTCCCGAGTGCCCAGCTCGGGGGGGCGGGGTTTCGCGGAATGACGCGTTTGCGTCGTGACGTCACGACGCAATCGCGTCATTCCGCGAAACCCCGCCCCCCCGAGCTGGGCACTCGGGAGGACGGAGAAGGCAGTTTTTTGTTTTGTTTTTTGAGACTAAGACAGCTGTCTCCGTCACTACTGTTACGGCCGCCCGCTGCCACAAGCATGATAGCTGCCGGGAGCTCTGTAAACAGAGAGCTTTGCTCGTCAGAGCTCTCTGTTTTGAAATGCACAGTACGAAGACACACACTTCAGGAGCTGCACCTGGATCCCGGACCTGTACTCGAGGAATCCACTGACCTGCTCCTGCAACATGAGTGTGGTCTGCACTGCGCATGGTACACAGCACAGCCGACTGCCGCCGCTCCAGGAAGGAAGAGCAGCTGCACAGCGCATGGTACACAGCACAGCAGGTGCAGACCACACTCATGTTGCAGGAGCAGCCAGGTCAGTGGATTCCTCGAGTACAGGTCCGGGACAGTAGACGTCTGAAAGGGCGCTGCTCCTCCTCCTCTGGAGCCGCGTCCAGTTGGCTGCACTGGATTATTCATACAGGAGGAGTATGCCAGTGGAGTGGACATGGAGGCCCCTAGTTCCAGGTGCAGCTCCTGAAGTGTGTGTGATATATATTATTTATTTTTTATAGGGGGTTTCCATTGATGTCATATTACAGTCCATTAGAAAAGGCACTCAGATAGCCCCAGAAACTTTACTTGCCATGGTACACAGCACTGAAATACAATACTTGGCAGAAATGAGCTGCAATTCAGCATTTTGAAAACATGGCACAAATCACACATTCTTTCTTCAACATTTCGGAGTTTATGTATCCTTCCTAATAACAGATTAAACTCCGAAATGTTGAAGTAAGGACATATGTTTTGCTATATATCATGTCTGGAAACCTCCCCCTACAAAACCTGCGTTTGCCCCTGGAAGGGGGAGCCAAGCCGGCCAGCGCTGCGCAGACGAGGGAGAGGCGGCTGAAGAGCGGGAAGAACCGCTTCAAATGTAAGTCAGCCCCTTTCTCTCTCTCCCTCCCCCCCATCACCACCACCTGCCGTACTGCGTAAAATGGGGACACCTGTCTGCCGCAATGTGTAAAATGGGGACACTTTCCTGCCGCAATGTGTAAAATGGGGGCACGTGCCTGCCGCAATGTGTAAAATGGGGGCACGTGCCTGCCGCAATGTGTAAATGTGGGGCACTTGCCTACCGTGCTGTGTAAAATGGGGACACTTGCCTGCCATGCTGTGTAAAATGGGGACACTTGCCTACCGTGCTGTGTAAAATGGGGACACTTTCCTGCCGCAATGTGTAAAATGGGGGCACGTGCCTGCCGCAATGTGTAAAATGGGGGCACGTGCCTGCCGCAATGTGTAAATGTGGGGCACTTGCCTACCGTGCTGTGTAAAATGGGGACACTTGCCTACCGTGCTGTGTAAAATGAGGACTGTTTTGTTTTTTTTATCCTGTGGTGGCCGTGATGATGAGATCAGATGAGACTACGCCCATCTTAACAAAGCCACACCCATTTTAACGAGGTCACGCCCCCTTGCCGGGAGCGGAGGCGCGCGCATACTTTTCCTCTTTATATCTATGGGGGAGGGGGGGGGGCACATTTTTTCCTTATGTGAATGGGGGAGGGGGGCGCATTTTTAAATCTCGCACTGGGAGCCAAATTGGCTAGAAACGGCCCTGGGGAGCAGGGACACAGACTCACAGAGAGGGGCAGGGAGGAATAGAGACAACTGCACACCAATAACCAGGGAGTTTCCAGGGCCCCTGTTAATTTGTTTCTAGAACAAGTTAGGTAGCAGCAACAGGTGGGGAACCTGCCCATGAGCTCCCCTCCCCAAGCCTGCTCTGAACGTTTATTAGTGAGAGCTCCAGACTCCCTGACTACTGTGCAGTGTGTGCACTCACTGAGGGAGCAGGGGCTTCAAACGAGCTCAGTGACAGGACCAAGGACTCCGTGGAGCACTGCAGGAGGAGGAGTTGAAAGTTAAACATAGAGAGACTGACAGCAGCAGCATGAGGTAGGAGAGAAGTCTGCAGCCCTGCTCTTAGCTATCCATGCACCCCAATAAAATCAACCAGGTATCCCATAGCTTTCCCCATTTTACTGACCACACACCCGGACCACCACACCCCTCTTACCCTTCTTTCTGGTCGGGTTTCTGTGCTTCTTGCTGACTCCCTCATCACAGCTGGGCTCTTTGCTGTTGTTCCAGATCTCCCTGCGCTGCCCCCACTGTCACCCCAGCCGCAGCACAATCACTCCGATGAGCGGCTGCTGTGGGTGTCTGATCCAGCTAGCCTCCTTTCACTGTTGCTGCGCCAGCACACATGCGGGGAGGAGAACGAGGAGCTGGTACAGGCGCAGTGCGGGAGCCGGGATATAGCTTCCGGCTACCGCTACCCATAACTCCGCGGTGGCCGCCCCTTGTGCTCTGATGTCACAAAATTAGTTCCTGGGCAGTGGGGAATCCGGGAGATTTATGTAGCTTCCCGGGGCAGCGGGAGACTTTGCGTCCTACCGGGAGTCTCCCGCGGAATGCGGGAGAGTAGGCAACTATGGCACAGGGTACTTGTACTAACTATCCCTGTAGTAATGCACTTGGTCTTAACTAACACTGTCTAAATGACATGTAGAATACTTAAGTGTCCTGTAAATGCACAGCGCTGATTATGCAGGTGGCTTTACAGAGGAGACATTGCCCAGCAGTCCCAGAATCAGCTCAGCATGTGTGTAATGGCACCCAAACGCTGACAGGGAGTGAGGGAGACAGAGAGATGCAGCTCCAGGGTGGGAACATTTGCAGTAAATGGTGCCTGGGGCTGGGGGAGGGGCTACAGGTCAGAGCCTTATCCCCTTGCTGGACTTCACCACCGGGTACTGCGGGGCCTATAAAAGCGGATTATGAGGTAATCCGACCTGTGCCCCTAGCCCTGGTGGTCTAGTGGGGTCCCTGTAGGGACAGAGATAGGCATTAAAAACTGCACCTCCATAGTGCAGCCTTGGACCCCCATGGGAAGCACCCCCCAGGACCGGGTCCCCCGCATACCTGCATAGGAAGCACCACCAGCTCCTCTATGAACAACCTCTTCATGTGAACTGCCATAAGCCGCGGAGTCACAGTCTGCCTGTACAGGAGGTAGCGCAGGTGTCCAGGGAAAATGTGAGCAGCCCTCTCCCCCATCCACGTGGCTTTCTGCAGCTCCAGCATTGGGGGAGCGGCCGCTGTGGGCCGGAAGCATGGATTGCATGCACCACTTCTTCTGGGGGGGAACGGCACCTGCGGTTATTCTTCGTGGAGAAGGGAGGGCGGCTGATGTGGGCCAGCAGCGTGGATCACATGCACCAATTCTTCTGGTTGGGGTGGCACCTGCAGCCGTTCCTCGCGGGGGTAGGGTGTTACGGGCAATACAGGTAGATGGGTGCAGGGGGAGTTGCGGGCCCTGGAAGCATCTCAGGCTCCATAGCAGCTGCACCCCTGCACCCTCAGTAGTTACGCCACTGTACAAATATATATATATATATATACATACATACATACATACATACCCACCTCAGAAAATCCTGTCCTGCGTTTGCTCCTGCACTACCTCAATCTTGCCATGATGAGGAGGAGTTGTGCTGCCGTCACAGACACTGATGCTGCTGCTGGCAGGGGCACGGCTGCTGCCACTGCTGCTGATAGGGACGGATCCTTCCTCCACTTACCAGCAGCATGAGGCACTTCCACCCCATGGAAATCACGACAGCAGTAGGGCCACAAAGAGTAACAATGGCGCTGATGCTGCTGTTGGGGGGGGGGGGGTGGCTGCTGCTGGCGGGGGTTGACAGCTAAGCGACAGGCAGAGGTGTTCGTGAGGCGAGGGGGGGCGTCGACTGAGCATTTTTGGGTTGGGGAAACAGGGGTGTCTGCTGCGTTTTCGAGGAGGCTGCTTTTCATCACACGCAGCAGCTCTGATCGAAAAATATGGCGGCGGGACTCCTGCCATCCCAGCCAGGCTGAGCCGGCAGGATGCTACCATAGTTTCTGCGACCATGCTCTTATTGCGTTGCAATCACAATTAGAGCATGATCACAGTGGGTGGGCGGTGGGTAGCATGCTGGGCGGCCTTGCCCTGCGATGGGGGCCCCCAGCATGTGATTGAAAGAATTGCTGATTCTGCTAGAAAGCAGAATCTGCAATCCTTACTGAATAAGGTCCAAAGTTCAGAGAGGTTGCAATGATGCAATATGCAGATTTAACCATATGCGTAATTTAGCCTGTTTTCAGATGGATGTTTTGAAACAGGGATAATGATGATGGTGGCTATTAAAATAAACATATAGATAGTATCGGTTCATGCGCAGAGATGCGAACTGTAAACTGTTAATAATAATGAAAATTTTAGTTCAACTCTGCAATAGCCCCTAATTCTCCAGATCATTGAAATCTTTAATTTTTGTTTTGAGGCTGCTACTCTTTCATTTGGCTTCTCTCTGAGCCATGGCTAAAGACTCTTTAATTACAAGATCCAAGCTCAATGCATTAATATTGCCACGCAGCTGGTACCATGTAAATATTTATTTTCTACATTGTTTAAAAATATTTTGCCTACTGCTATCACAGCAAGCTTTCAATTAAGGCTATAAAATGCCCAATTTGGTGTGGCCCACAAGCCAGCCCTGTATAGATGTTCCCTTTTGTAGCTGGGAGGTGAGTACATGTAACTGCAGTGTAATGGTGTGCTGGACATACATAGGGTAGGGACTTGCAGAATATTGAGGTCCCTTGATGATGGGCTGCAAGCTTAAATGTTTTGATCAAAATATGTCAAACACTCCTCGGTTCTATTTGCTACATACACATATATTTGCAGTCTATTATTGTTAGCGCTGACAGCAAAAGTCTTCCAAGCTCTATGGGCCTGATTTAGAGATGTATGGAAATGCATTCGGAGCTTTGAATTTGTACGCAACGGTTGTGCGAAATTTCGCAGCCACCAGGCATTGTATAGAGATGCCCATTAGCGGTGTCTCTGATCCGACACTTGTGTACAAAGGTGTAACCATCGGACACACATCAGGTAAACACAGACCAGTGTCTGCAGTGTCTACAGATGCTGTAAGTGCTCATCTCAGTCCATGCAAATTAATTTGCATGGTACTGGAATACCCTATAGATTTTATAGTTGGTATAGGTATCTTTGGTATGTGATAGAGGTTAGTCCACAAGGTAGATTACTTAACCAAGTCTTAGGTTTACTAATCAGGCAGAACAGGTGTACAGGATGACACAGATTTCATGTAAGAGGTATGTATAACAGGTACATAGTGCTCTATATAATGTATACACCAGATACAGTCATGAGCATAACAGGGCAAAGCAGGTGGAGTGTGACAGGTAGGAGCACACACCTGTGTCCTGGGGCAAACGCAGGATTTACTGTGGGGGGGGGGGCTTTCTATATTTTATATATATATATACAGTACATATATATATATATATATACACATATATATATATATATATATATATACACACATACATATTATATATACATACATACATACATATATATATGTATATCAAAACACAATTATACCTAATTACTGCGCTGGTGCGGCAGCCCTCTAATTCGATCCTCCTGTTAGTGAGGACCATACAAAACAACACCTCCAGCAATTGAATCAGAGGGCGCTCTCAATCACTTTAACTGGTTACCAACTAAAAATTGACCAAATGATTATGGCTTTACACAATTTATTAAAAGCAAAGTATTGCCCAATCTAGACAGAGAAAACCCTTTTATACAATTACAGATCACAATATGTGTCAAATGTACAATAGTGTAGGGTTTCTTTTCTCGCTGTCTTCAACCCTGGCACGTTTTGTCCTTCGTGGACTTCTTCAGAGGGATGGTCAACACAGCAAATGGTCAGTCCATGAAGCAACCATATATGAATTCAATGGGTTGAAACACTCTAATGCTCAAAAATGTTGAACACTTTAGACTAAATTAGCAAAGGACCTCTTTCCAAAAAACATGCTGGTCCAAATGGTCAAATGATGTGTGAGAGAAATAGGCCACAGATACAGCAGTAGTTCCTATGTGCTCTCCCAAGTACAAATGCATTTGTACTTGGGAGAGCACATAGGAACTACTGCTGTATCTGTGGCCTATTTCTCTCACACATCATTATTTCGAGGCTCACCCAAAGTGGGATATTTATCCATTGACCATTTGGACCAGCATGTTTTTTGGAAAGAGGTCCTTTGCTAATTTAGTCTAAAGTGTTCAACATTTTTGAGCATTAGGGTGTTTCAACCCATTGAATTCATACATGGTTGCTTCATGGACTGACCATTTGCTGTGTTGACCATCCATCTGAAGACGTCCACGAAGGACGAAACGCGTCAGGGTTGAAGACAGATAGAAAAAAAAAACCTACACTATTGTACATTTGACACACATTGTGATCTGTAATTGTGAAAAAGGGTTACCTCTGTCTAGATTGGGCAATACTTTGCTTTTAATAAATTGTGTAAAGCCATAATCATTTGGTCAATTTTTAGTTGGTAACCAGTTAAAGTGATTGAGAGCGCCCTCTGATTCAATTGCTGGAGATATATATATATATATATATATATATATATACACTGTATATATATATACACACTGCTCAAAAAAATTAAGGGAACACTAAAATAACACATCCTAAATCTGAATGAATGAAATACTCTTATTAAATACTTTGTTCTTTACATAGTTGAATGTGCTGACAACAAAATCACACAAAAATTATCAATGGAAATCAAATTTATTAGCCCATGGAGGTCTGGATTTGGAGACACACTCAAAATTAAAGTGGAAAAACACACTACAGGCTGATCCAACTTTGCTGTAATGTCCTTAAAACAAGTCAAAATGAGGCTCAGTAGTGTGTGTGGCCTCCACATGCCTGTATGACCTCCCTACAACGCCTGGGCATGCTCCTGATGAGGTGGCGGATGGTCTCCTGAGGGTTCCCGTAATTTTTTTGAGCAGTGTGTCTATATATATATATATATATAAAAAGAAAAATATTTCCCCAGGGAGCTAATGTCGTTCTTTCGTATGTATGAGTTTGTTGTATAATGAAACAATCTTAAAAATGAAAAGGGAAAGGGGGAGCGGTTGTCTAGGAGACCGAGTAATAACAGGAAGCTTTATAAGAACGGTGTAACGCACGCCACGGTGGGGCTTTGGAGCACAATTATTCAATCTATCTCTCTTCCCCTATAAGTTCAACACTATGCCTGTTCCATATATAAGTATGGATATACATGTAGATATTAAAACATACCCGATTTGATATTATATTAATAAATGGTAAATTATTGAGTATAAATCTAATATTAGTTAATCACCATACCGGAAGTGATGTTGTTCATTATGGGGTTTAAAAACCCAGCAGATTCAGCTTTCAGTTTATGCAGCAGCTAGGAGTGTTACTAACTGGTGAGAGGTAAGCATGCCGACTTCATGGTTCTCCATGTTATTTTGATATGTTATTATTGAAAGAAAAATGTTTTGGGGGGTTAATTACTAGCCTTGTTTATGTTATGCTGTCCTGTTATAATCATTTTAGATGAACTTTCAATGCAGGCTATGATACTCAAAATAAGGATTATGACATAGATGGACATGTCCTTATACCTGCAATAATTTGATGTGGTAAATTCAACTTGTTATACTGGTCTGGTACATGTAATATTTACCAGGAATATTGGTTTATATTAGTATTATACTATATATACATTCTGTCTAATCACAAGCATTATCATAGTCACCCGCTTTGTACAAATTGACACCTGGGCGTAATATTCAAATTTGAATTAAGGAGGGCCATTTTCTTACACCTGCATTAATTGAATATGGTAAATGCATCTTGTTTTACTGGTACAGGCAATATTTACCAGGAATATTGGTTTATATTAGAATTATACTATATACACATTCTGTCTAATCACAGGCATTATCACAGTTACCCGCCTTGTTCAAATTGAAACCTGGGCGTAATCCAGTGATTAGCTGCTCTATGGGCTTGATTTAACCTAATTGGTATGTATGACGAACACAATAAGGGTGATTATATAGAATAACTACTGCACACATATAGGGGGTAATTCCAAGTTGATCGCAGCAGGATTTAGCAATTGGGCAAAACCATGTGCACTGCAGGGAAGGCAGATATCACATGTGCAGAGAGAGTTAGATTTGGGTGGGGTGTGTTCAATCTGCAATCCAATTTGCAGTGTAAAAATAAAGCAGCCAGTATTTACCCTGCACAGAAATAAAAGAACCCACCCAAATCTAACTCTCTCTGCACAAGTTATATCTGCCTCCCCTGCAGTGCACATGGTTTTGCCCAATTGCTATCAAAAATCCTGCTGCGATCAACTTGGAATTACCCCCATAGTACTATAAATCTCTTTTCCATTATAGGTTTAAAATTACCTATGTAATTTTTTTGAACTGGGTATTGCTCAGTGGAAAATCACTAAATGGGCCATATCTAATTTTCAATTGGTATGTATAATTCATTTATGTCAATTTAAATGAAATTATTTTTATGTGTACGTATGCATACACCTTATATAAACCTTGAATTGGTGTATATGAGTATTAATACGGTTAATACACTGCCATTTCTTTCACCTACTTCATTCTACACTCGTTAATAAGTGGTGAATGTGTGAGTATAAATTATGTTTAGTATCTGAATATGATTGAAATGATATGTTGTAAATATGGTAAAATCTTTGGAAATATAATTTGTTGATCATTGTTGTATATGTTAATACAAATTTGTGAGGCTGAAAATAAGCCCGATAGAACTCTTTTTGAACCAGTCCTCCTTTTCCTGTTCCTCCTCTCAAATTATATCCTGTCATAATACGTTTTTTTGTGACATATGTTATAATTTTACAGATATTCCGTGTGGTGAAATCTGGTCCAATACCATTTTTAATATTATATATTTGCCTTTTGAAGACACGATAAGATATATGTCCATATTGTGATCCTTTGGTATGTATTTGATGTATTTTTTAAGTGGTATAAGTACATTGTAAATAGATAAGAAAAGTTGTTTATAAATGTTTTTGTGTTAGTTTAGATTATTATAAACCCCTGATGAAGTCTGTAGGACGAAACATCGTTGGGTTAAGACAGCGATTTCTGTCATTTCTTCAAGGAAGAATATTTCTGATATTGTTTTGACTGAAATGGATTAATACCAACACAACCATTGTCTGTACAAACATCATTCATTGTCATCTTGGGCAAATTGTAAATAGTTTTATACATTGTATTTTTAATGAATAAAAATCTCATTTTTAAGATTGTTTCATTATACAACAAACTTATACATACCAAAGAACGACATTAGCTCCCTGGGGAAATCTTTTTCTTTATTGTTCATAGTACTGTACCCCATCTAACAGGGTTATTTTCCCTAAGGTGTAGCTCTCCTTTAGTGCAAGAGAGGTCTTACATCTCTCCAGATATATATAAAGATAGGGGGTCCACACTCACGTTTGAATATAAACAGTGCTGGGGTGACATCCAATGAGGGAGAAAATTTCCACTCCAATACAATTGCCAAATTAGGGGAGCACTCACCAGTCTTCAAGTAGAAAAAAGTTTATTCAAACCATCAGCAGCAAATAGTTTATGCCGACGTTTCGGTCATGGAGGGTCATTCCGAGTTGTTAGCTCGCAAGCTGCTTTTAGCAGCATTGCACACGCTAAGCCGCCGCCTACTGGGAGTGAATCTTAGCATCTTAAAATTGCGAACGAAAGATTCGCAATATTGCGATAAGACATCTCTGTGCAGTTTCTGAGTAGCTCGAGACTTACTCGGCATCTGCGATCAGTTCAGTGCTTGTCGTTCCTGGTTTGACGTCACAAACACACCCAGCGTTCGCCCAGACACTCCTCCGTTTCTCCAGCCACTCCCGCGTTTTTCCCAGAAACGGTAGCGTTTTTCCCACACGCCCCTAAAACGGCCTGTTTCCGCCCAGAAACACCCACTTCCTGTCAATCACATTACGATCACCAGAACGATGAAAAAACCGTGAGTAATATTCCTAACTGCATAGCAAATTTACTTGGCGCAGTCGCAGTGCGAACATTGCGCATGCGCATTAAGCGGAAAATCGCTGCGATGCAAAGAAATTTACCGAGCGAACAACTCGGAATGACCCCCATGGTTCTGACCTTTGTCAAGATACCAGTGCAATGAACTAGTGCTACCTATATACCCATGTAAATCCCTCCCTCCAATTAATCTCAGAAACTCCCCCACACCCCATATCACAAACAATTACATACATTAGACATTTCAACAGACATATATTAAAATCAAAAGGTCACTGTATTATATCGTATCACCATATCAATGATATCTCTCTCACCCCCTCTTGCAGCCAACATCCCATTTTTACACAATAGAATCAATAAACACGGCGTGCGTTCCACCGCCGGCCGCACTTCCGGTCCGTGGAACGCATTCGTGAAAGCGCATTAGCATACAGGACATCATCATAGTGTGTCCTCAAGTGGCGGGTCACATGATCGGCGCTTCAAGGCGCTACCTAGCAACAAGCTTAGTGAGATCCGATGCGCTCCACCATAGGCCGGACATCCGGACTGTGGAACGCAAAAGGTCACATGATCGGAGCTTCAAGGCGCTACCCGGCAACAAGTTTAATGAGATCCGATGCACTCCACCATAGGCCGGTCATCCGGACTGTGGAACGCATAAGTTCACCACATACTCAGTTCTTCAAGGCGCTATTTACTAACAGGCCCAGTGTGATCATATGCGTTCCACCGTAAATCGGACATCCGGGTCGTGGAACGCAAAAAGCCACTACCACAGAGAGAGGTGCGTCTTAAGGGCGCACCACATTCCTACTGAGCTTATAATGCACAGTTAGCAATATAGTATATGTAATCACCTAAATAGGACATATGTGTATATAAAAAAATAAAAATAAAAATATACACACATATATATCTAGTTAAGGCTGCAGAGGGAGTAAGTTTTTGTCAGAGGAGAATAAGATATACTGAGTATCATTATAAAGACCATCACATAACAATTCAAGATCTATTACTTGGTCCTAATTATACACATACGATGGATCCCGTCCCAATCATTAATATATGAATCCTCAGAGATCCCTAATGTGTACAATAGGATCCTATATCTCATATTGGGTTTCGGTTTCAAGGATTATATAGAACAAAAGAAAAATTAAAAAACCGACGACAGGAACAAAAAAAATATATATAAAAAATAAAAATGAATAAAGAAATAACCATGGAGCCATCATGGGACCGTCATTACAAAAAAATACTGTAGTGTATTCCATCATTAAGGCCACGAGGTCGTATTGTGTCCAATCTATGAATCCACGCAGCTTCTCGTTTCAGTAGAAGTTTCGCTCGGTATCCCCCTCTTTTTGGCAGCTCTACTCTGTCAATCACCATACTCCTCAGGGATGCCAAAGGATGTTGTGCTTCACAGAAGTGTCTGGCCACAGGTTTATCTGAGGTGCCACTTGTTATCAGGGACGTGCAGTCAGGGGAGGCAGGGGAGGCAGTGCCTCCCCTGTCATTCATTAATGATTAAAATAATACATAAAGATACATATGACACATATTCTGTGTCATATGTATCCTGTTTATATTATTCTAATAATTTTACTGTATTAAAGTAGATTGGGAGGCACTGATATCAAGTGCCTCCCGAGACAGCGTGTAGACAGTGGGAACGGGGGATAATGCCGGGGGCGGGGCCAAGCGCTGGGCTGAAATAGCCCATTACAAAATACAATGAAAGCGGCACTTATGTAAGTGCCTCGCTGGCAGGGAAAGCACGCCCCTGCTAGCGAGGCACATTTGATTGGACAGCGGATCCAGTGCTGGATCCGCTGGCCCAATCATCAATAAGCAGTGGCAGGACAAGGAAGGGACTCAGAGCTCCCCTCTCTTCCTCTCCCGCCAGCACCCGCCATCACCTCCCCGCACCCGGTGATTTAGAGGTCGAAGAACCGGGGAGGGGGCAGAGCTGAGTGTCGCCGTGCAGCAGCAGCTAATCTGCACAGCGGCGGCGGTAAACCCAGATCCAGGGAGGAAATTGTACGGCGGCCGGCGCTCTCCTCCTCCGCTCTCTCACAGGCAGAAACCCCAATGCCTGCTGCAATCTCCTGGCGGTGGTTTCTGCACGGGTCCCAGCGCTGCCTGCTCCAGCCCAGACTGCTCTAACATGTTATCTCCGGAGAGGGCCCACCGCCACAAATCAGGTACTTCCACTTGTTGATACCCAGATCATATTTGCAGCCTTATCTGGGTGTCAGTGATGCCGGAGAGGGGATGGGGGGGGGGGGGGGGGGTTGCTACAAAGTGAGCTGCTCCTGCGCTCTGAACAGCCTGGGTCTGCCTGTGGTACCCCTCATCATGTCATATATTGCTGCCGTAATGTGTAACAAGGGGGACGCTATCTGCCATAATGTGTAACAAGGGGGACGCTATCTGCCGTAATGTGTAACAAGGGGGACGCTATCTGCCGTAATGTGTAACAAGGGGGACGCTATCTGCCGTAATGTGTAACAAGGGCACGCTATCTGCCGTAATGTGTAACAAGGGGGACGCTATCTGCCGTAATGTGTAACAAGGGCACGCTATCTGCAGTAATGTGTAACAAGGGCACGCTGTCTGCCGTAATGTGTAACAAGGGCACGCTGTCTGCCGTAATGTGTAACAAGGGGGACGCTATCTGCCGTAATGTGTAACAAGGGCACGCTGTCTGCCGTAATGTGTAACAAGGGCACGCTGTCTGCCGTAATGTGTAACAAGGGCACGCTGTCTGCCGTAATGTGTAAAAAGTGCACGCTGTCTGCCGTAATGTATAAAAGGGGGACTGTCTGCCGTAATGTGTAAAAGGGGCTCTACCTGGTGTAGTGGCGCAACTTTGCAGCGTAATTTGAATAATGGAGACTACTGTGCACCGTAGTATGAATTGGTATTATTTTGTGGCCACACCCCTTCCCTATGAAGCCTTGCTCCTATACATTTTTCACGCGCCTACGGCGCGCACTGCCCCTATCTTGCATGGGAAGGGGGGCGCCAATGCCGTTTCTTGCACACAGAGCTAAAATGCCTAGTTACAGCACTGATGGAACGCAGCTACTACACCTATGCCCTGAGCACAGCACTGGCATCCAAGAGCCCGTGAGCTCTGGGCTCTGCAGGGACCACGGAGAAGCAGCAGGTAGGGAGGGCTGGGGGCCCCAAATTGGTGGTGGGAGATTAGAAGAGATTGTACAGTATAGCATTTAGCTTTTTTTCTTTGGTCCACTTGTAGTGAGGGATTCAGTATGAGATGCCAGCGCTTGGGATCCCAGCGATCAGAAGACAGACGCTGGGATCCTGAAGTTTACAATGCAGAGAGGGGTGAGTTGAGGGTGTTCTCCCCTAACCTTCCCTTGCCCCAGCCTAACCCTAACCTCCCCCTATAGTTCCTAACCTCCCTGTGACGTTACCTAAACAGAACCCTCCCAACCAGCAGCCTAACCCTAACCTCCCTGCACACTAACCTCCCTGTGACGGTACCTAACCCTCCCTCTCCGCAGCCTAACGCTAACATCCCTGCGGCGGTACCTAAACCTAACTCTCCCTCTCTGCAGCCTAATCCTTCCCGTTGATGCCTAACCCTAACCTCCCCAGTGGTCTGCTAAAGTACTATGTGTAAGACTGTAGGAGGTGATGATTATACGGTATATATATTTAAAATTAGATAATATATAATTACGAGGCCAGTCCCACTTTCCTAGGAGTGTGCGCGCCTTCATTGCACACATTGGGGGGAGAGGGGGTGCTTCAACAGATCTCGCTCAGAATGCCAGTAGTTTTGGACCCAGGCCTGGCTGCTCTCTGGGTTCTTTGCAATCTGTCCTGTAATCACAGTACTGTACATACACATTTCCTGCAGTACCAGAACCCCCCCCCCCCCCCCTGTGCATTCTAATGTATTTGTTTTCCCTAAAAAGTGAGCTGAGGTTTGTGTTCTTGTGCGACTGGGGATGTACTTGAGAAGCCAGTGCCTCCCCAGCCATTGACCTCACCGCACGTCACTGCTTGTTATATCATTCCTGATGGAAAGTCGGTGGTTGGCCATTCTTTCGCGGAATGGACGAATAGTCTTTCCCACATACACTAAGGAGCATGGACACGTCAGGGTATACACCACATAGTCAGCGGTACATGTCAATCTATGGCGAATAGATATTTTCGCTCCTGTATGTGGGTGATGGAAAAATTGACCTGTGGTCATGCTTCTACATGTGGTGCAATTTATACACCTGAATATATATAGCTGCTACGGGCGGATCGGCACTCACCTAGCTGGTGATAGAATGCTCCGGTGCCCTCTGGGGATCCATTTCCATAGGCAACTTTGTTACATTCAGTGGCACTCAGAGACTTGTAAATCTCATAAACGTACTTTAATGTGTCATGGTGACAATCTGCATACCAACGTTTCGGGGCGCAACCACCCCTTTGTCAAGGTGAGCAAACAAGAAGTGAGTGTATATAAACAAAACATACCTTTATATGTGAGGAGGACCCATTGGCGGGAAGAACAGCTGAGTGCAAGGAAGCTCAATAGCTTCCGTCCCAGCAGGTGTGACGTGTGTGTGTGAAGCTGAGATCATGTGACCGCACTGCCCGGCGGAAGTCTCCGGCGTTGCCCTGGTTACCTCCAGTAAACGGAAGTGCCGTAAAGCGCTCGCGTCGTGGTCATGGCAACCGGGGGAATCCGGGTGTTTCAGTCCTCAGTGCGGCCGGTGATCAGAGCTGTGTAATATGGATAAAAAGTGAAAATAGTACTAATAAAAACCGTTGAACAATAATTAAAAAAGCAGTTAAACAATGATAAGGAAAAACCTGTAAATATGTGCGCCCAGTCGTGTAGAGTACTATGGTCAGTTGCTCCTAGTGGTACATGAATATAATCATATCTCAATTACTGTAAAGGAGCGATGCTGCCACTGATCGCACCTGATGTAAAAACTGCAAAAGGGGCTGCTACTGCTATGCTAGATGTATGCTAAACAGCCTGCGTCATGTGTAGTCACATATCCGCAGGGTGTATGTGGCTATGTGTTACTTCAAGGGACAGCCAACCACACAACATATCAGAAGATCATTTTACACTCAGAAATATGTGTTGGTGGACATACTAGCACAGTGGTCAGTATCAGGGACGTGCAGTCAGGGGAGGCAGGGGAGGCAGTGCCTCCCCTGTCATTCAATAATGATTAAAATAATACATAAAGATACATATGACACATATTCTGTGTCATATGTATCCTGTTTATATTATTCTAATAATTTTACTGTATTAAAGTAGATTGGGAGGCACTGATATCAAGTGCCTCCCGAGACAGCGTGTAGACAGTGGGAACGGGGGATAATGCCGGGGGCGGGGCCAAGCGCTGGGCTGAAATAGCCCATTACAAAATACAATGAAAGCGGCACTTATGTAAGTGCCTCGCTGGCAGGGAAAGCACGCCCCTACTAGCGAGGCACATTTGATTGGACAGCGGATCCAGTGCTGGATCCGCTGGCCCAATCATCAATAAGCAGTGGCAGGACAAGGAAGGGACTCAGAGCTCCCCTCTCTTCCTCTCCCGCCAGCACCCGCCATCACCTCCCCGCACCCGGTGATTTAGAGGTCGAAGAACCGGGGAGGGGGCAGAGCTGAGTGTCGCCGTGCAGCAGCAGCTAATCTGCACAGCGGCGGCGGTAAACCCAGATCCAGGGAGGAAATTGTACGGCGGCCGGCGCTCTCCTCCTCCGCTCTCTCACAGGCAGAAACCCCAATGCCTGCTGCAATCTCCTGGCGGTGGTTTCTGCACGGGTCCCAGCGCTGCCTGCTCCAGCCCAGACTGCTCTAACATGTTATCTCCGGAGAGGGCCCACCGCCACAAATCAGGTACTTCCACTTGTTGATACCCAGATCATATTTGCAGCCTTATCTGGGTGTCAGTGATGCCGGAGAGGGGATGGGGGGGGGGGGGGGGTTGCTACAAAGTGAGCTGCTCCTGCGCTCTGAACAGCCTGGGTCTGCCTGTGGTACCCCTCATCATGTCATATATTGCTGCCGTAATGTGTAACAAGGGGGACGCTATCTGCCATAATGTGTAACAAGGGGGACGCTATCTGCCGTAATGTGTAACAAGGGGGACGCTATCTGCCGTAATGTGTAACAAGGGGGACGCTATCTGCCGTAATGTGTAACAAGGGCACGCTATCTGCCGTAATGTGTAACAAGGGGGACGCTATCTGCCGTAATGTGTAACAAGGGCACGCTATCTGCAGTAATGTGTAACAAGGGCACGCTGTCTGCCGTAATGTGTAACAAGGGCACGCTGTCTGCCGTAATGTGTAACAAGGGGGACGCTATCTGCCGTAATGTGTAACAAGGGCACGCTGTCTGCCGTAATGTGTAACAAGGGCACGCTGTCTGCCGTAATGTGTAACAAGGGCACGCTGTCTGCCGTAATGTGTAAAAAGTGCACGCTGTCTGCCGTAATGTATAAAAGGGGGACTGTCTGCCGTAATGTGTAAAAGGGGCTCTACCTGGTGTAGTGGCGCAACTTTGCAGCATAATTTGAATAATGGCGACTACTGTGCACCGTAGTATGAATTGGTATTATTTTGTGGCCACACCCCTTCCCTATGAAGCCTTGCTCCTATACATTTTTCACGCGCCTACGGCGCGCACTGCCCCTATCTTGCATGGGAAGGGGGGCGCCAATGCCGTTTCTTGCACACAGAGCTAAAATGCCTAGTTACAGCACTGATGGAACGCAGCTACTACACCTATGCCCTGAGCACAGCACTGGCATCCAAGAGCCCGTGAGCTCTGGGCTCTGCAGGGACCACGGAGAAGCAGCAGGTAGGGAGGGCTGGGGGCCCCAAATTGGTGGTGGGAGATTAGAAGAGATTGTACAGTATAGCATTTAGCTTTTTTTCTTTGGTCCACTTGTAGTGAGGGATTCAGTATGAGATGCCAGCGCTTGGGATCCCAGCGATCAGAAGACAGACGCTGGGATCCTGAAGTTTACAATGTAGAGAGGGGTGAGTTGAGGGTGTTCTCCCCTAACCTTCCCTTGCCCCAGCCTAACCCTAACCTCCCCCTATAGTTCCTAACCTCCCTGTGACGTTACCTAAACAGAACCCTCCCAACCAGCAGCCTAACCCTAACCTCCCTGCACACTAACCTCCCTGTGACGGTACCTAACCCTCCCTCTCCGCAGCCTAACGCTAACATCCCTGCGGCGGTACCTAAACCTAACTCTCCCTCTCTGCAGCCTAATCCTTCCCGTTGATGCCTAACCCTAACCTCCCCAGTGGTCTGCTAAAGTACTATGTGTAAGACTGTAGGAGGTGATGATTATACGGTATATATATTTAAAATTAGATAATATATAATTACGAGGCCAGTCCCACTTTCCTAGGAGTGTGCGCGCCTTCATTGCACACATTGGGGGGAGAGGGGGTGCTTCAACAGATCTCGCTCAGAATGCCAGTAGTTTTGGACCCAGGCCTGGCTGCTCTCTGGGTTCTTTGCAATCTGTCCTGTAATCATAGTACTGTACAAACACATTTCCTGCAGTACCAGAACCCCCCCCCCCTGTGCATTCTAATGTATTTGTTTTCCCTAAAAAGTGAGCTGAGGTTTGTGTTCTTGTGCGACTGGGGATGTACTTGAGAAGCCAGTGCCTCCCCAGCCATTGACCTCACCGCACGTCACTGGTCAGTATATAATAATGCAGTTCTGTAGACAGAGAAAGAATTAGACATAAAAGGTTAACATGACTTGAGCTGAAAAAAAGTCATTCAGAAAACACTCCATTGTATCCTGTCATTGAGGCCCGTCGGTTTGATGGTATTAAGTTTGAATTGCCATCGTGCTTCTAACTTTAGTAGAGCACCAGCTCTGTCTCCACCTCTCATGTTTTTCGGAATATGGTCAATGATCTGGAAACTCAACTCACTCAAGGGGTGTCCACTGTCAGCATAGTGTCTGGCCACAGGTTTGCTCACCTTGACAAAGGGGTGGTTGCGCCCCGAAACGTTGGTATGCAGATTGTCACCATGACACATTAAAGTACGTTTAAAGTACGTTTATGACATTTACAAGTCTCTGAGTGCCGCTGAATGTAACAAAGTTGCCCTGAATATATATATATATATATATATACACACACACTATGCATGAGCAGCAGCTCCCCCTCACTGACAGACGCTGTAGGGAGACTGCTGGCAAGAGCCGCCGCCCACTGGGAGTGTATTTTAGCTTAGCAGTGCGAATAAAAGGATCCTCTGTCATGTTGGGGGGGGGGGGCATGCTGACCCTCCCCCCCCATTCCAATGCCTATGGCAGCGATCAGGCCTGAATTAGGCCCAGTGGCATCACAAGGCGGGTGCGGGGGGTGCGGCCCGCACCCGGGTGTGACGCCTGGAGGAGGGTGACACCAAATGTCAGCTCCTCCGCACTGACAGGAACCAGGTGCTGCAGTGAGAAAGTCTCCTACAGCACCCAGCTCCCGTCACAGAAGAGGAGCCGACAGTGGACGGAGACTGGCTCTGGGGGAAGCCCAGCATCTCCGGAGATGCTGGGCACGCCCCCAGAGTGACGATTCCGGGATCCAGCGAAGCTACGCCCCTAAGTGCAAGGCCATGCCCCTTTTTGCAGCAATCGCGGCAGGAGATCAGGGGCGCGCACCGGGTGTCACCACACCCGGTGACGCCTCTGATTAGGCCCATATATAGCAGTATAGCTGTGATGGTGAAATGGAACTATTTGGAGTCATTGTCCTGTGTAATGCTGTTTCTATGGTCATTCGAGACTCTCAGGGGGATGCAATAACAGCATGGAGGATGGAGCTGAAGAAGCACAGACACACTGCACATGTGCAGTAGCGCACAAGGACACATCTCTGGCAGTCCGGGGGTCCTGCTGCCTACAGCACAGGGCGCTCTCTAACACACCAGGGTAGGACTTTGTAGCTGCATCTGCATAAAGTCACAGATGGGCGACTGCAAAAGACGCAGCTGTGTCGCATCCACCTTTGAATCAGGCCCTATCTGTCGATGTGTGCAGTCATGGGGCAAATTTACAGGTATGTCCCCAAATTATTTAAGTGATCAATGACTGATTTCACATGTATGTCTTCTGTTCAGGCATTCTGGTACCAAAAAGTCAGCAATATCATGGCACATTCACCAGTTACATTATGTGGTAAACTTACATTCATGTGGCTGAGTAATCAGTAGCAGTTCTAGAAGTAGGCAAGCAGCATACCTCCCAACTGTCCCGCTTTCAGCGGGACAGTCCCGCTATTCGGACCCTGTCCCGCTGTCCCACCCGCGGGCAGCAGTGTCACCCGCTGCTCTGCTCTACAAAGCAGCCGGTGATCACAGAATACATGCTGCGCGCACGGCATGTATTCAGAGCTAGGAGGGAAGCGGGGGCTGCCCAGCTGCTCGGGGAGCACTGGGCACGCCCCAAAAGGCAGAAAAATGGGCCGTTTGGCCAGCCACGCCCACTCAAAAGCGAGGCCACGCCCACCACAGACGAGGCGAGGCCACGCCCCCTTTTGGGGAGCCGCGCGAGAGTCCCGATTTAGTCCAGCCAAAAGTTGGGAGGTATGAAGCAGGGCAACTGCCCGGGGCGCAGCCGCATTCATCCCACCAGCACCCTCTCGCACTCGCCTGCCACCACCAGCCTACAGGTATGTGTTGTCCACAGTCACAGCCTCTGCTGTCCGGTAGCAGGAGGAGGGTACCTGAGAGATCTCCCTATGGCCCTTCCATCTGAAATGCACTTGTAATACCCTCTGTAATATATACATGTCCTGAATGCAGGAGGTCAGCAACCATTTTCTTATATACCAGTCCAACAGCAATATTTTCCCTGGCTGTATAGTTAAGTTAGGGGCAGCGGCCATTTTCCCTTGGTCTGTGCTCTGCCTTCCTTCTATCGTTCCCACAAGGGAGTAAGAACAGAGAGCATCAGTTGCTGTATCTGGCAGCAGGTAATGATATTATTATTATTATTATTATTATTGTTATTATTCTATAAGCTGAGCAGGCTCTGGTGTCAGGTTACTGTACTACAAGGGGAGCAGGCACTGATGTCTTGTTATAGTACAGCCAGGGCAGACTTTGGTGCATTATTATTATTATTAGTGTCCTATTTCTATAATACAAGTGGCACAGACGACGCTGTTACTATAATACAGAGGGTGCAGATTCCATTGTTACATGTGGCTATCCACCAATCAGGAAAAATAGGATTTTAGTTACCTACTGGTAACTTTTTTGCTCGTAGTCCGTAGGGGATACTAGGAATCCATTTAGTACCATGGGGTATAGACGGGTCCACTTGGAGCCATGGGCACTATAGAAATTTGATAAAAGTGTGCTGGCTCCTCCCTCTATGCCCCTCCTACCAGACTCAGTCTAGGAAACTGTGCGCGAGGAGACGGACATACTTTGAGAGAAGGAAATAGATAAGGAAAGTGGTGAGATTTCGAACGAGCACAACTAGAACAAGACGAAAGCCATGCTAACCGAACTTGAAAACAGGAACAGCTGAACCAAACAACAGTGAAACAAGCAACCATGCAGGAAGAACGAAGCACATGGCGGGCACCCAGTATCCTCTACGGACTACGAGAAAAGGATTTACCGGTAGGTAATTCAAATCCTATTTTCTCTTAAGTCCTAGGGGATACTGGGAATCCATTTAGTACCATGGGGAAGTACCAAAGCTCCCAAACCTGTTGGGAGAGTGCTGAGGTTCCTGCAGAACTGATCGAACAAACTGAAAGACCTCAGAGGCCAAAGTATCAAACTTGTAAAACTTGGCAAACGTGTTTGAACCCGACCAAGTACTGTAGCTGCACGCCAGAGCTGTAATGACGAAACACCCCGGGCAGCCGCCCAAGGGGAACCCACCGACCTAGTACAGTGGGCCTGTACAGAATTTCGGAACCCGCAAGCCTGCCGTGGAATAAGCATGCTAGATACTGAGCCTGATCCAGCGTGCAATAGACTGCTTTGAAGTAGGACACCCAATCTTGTTGGCATCATATACTGTAGAATGAACAGCAAGTCCAATTTCCTGTGACAGGCAGTCCAAGGACTTTGAAGTGATAGAGGTGTCAGTAACAACCGGAACCACAATTGGATGGTTGATGTGAAACGCTGACACCACCTTAGGAAGGAATTGCTGATGAGTCTTGAGTTCAGCTCTGTACTCCTGGAAAATCAAGTAGGGGCTCTTGTGAGACAATGCCCCCAGCTCCGAAAACACGCCTTGCCGAAGCCACGGGCAACAGCGTGACGGTCTTCCACGTAAGATACTTTACGTCTACCTCCTGTAACGGTTCAAACCAGTCCGATTGGAGGAATTGTAGAACCAAAGGGGGGGCTGGATATGAAGGACACCCTTCAAGAACATCTGGACCTCAGGGAAAGAAGCCAATTGTTTCTGAAAGAAAATAGACAAGGACGAAATCTGAACTTTTATGGAGCCTAGGCGTAGGCCCACATCCACTCCCGACTGCAGAAAATGCAGGAAGCGTCCCACATGAAATTCCACTGTAGAATATTGGGGGTCATTCCGAGTTGATCGCTAGCTGCCGTTATTCGCAGCGCAATGATCAGGCTAAAAATCAGCATTTCTGCGCATACGTATGCACCGCAATGCGCATGCGCGACGTATGGGTACAAAGTTCTTGTGGTTTTGCACAGGTTCTAGCGAATCTTTCAGTCGTACGGCACAACGCAGAATGATTGACATGTTTCTGGGTGGCAACTGACCATTTTCAGGGAGTGTTTGGAAAAAATGCAGGCGTGCCAGAGAAAACGCAGGCGTGGCTGTGCGAACGCTGGGTGGGTGTGTGACGTCAAAAGCCTTCCCACCAACGTTAGAATCAACGCACACGAAGAGTAAGTTCAGGGCTGGTCTTGTTTTGCACAAAATGTTTTTGCAGGCGCTCTGCTGCACAGGTGTTTGCACTTCTGCAAAGAGAAAATACACTCCCCAGTGGGCGGCGGCAATACGTTTGCATGGCTGCTAAAAACTGCTAGCGAGCGATCAACTCGGAATGACCCCCATTGTCTGTTCTCACACCAAGAGACATATTTCTTTCAGATACGATGGTAATGTTTGGACGTTACCCCCTTCCTGGCCTGGATCATAGTCGGGATGACCTTGTCAGGAATCCCTCTTCTGGCTAGAATCAGCCGTTCAACTTCCATGCCATCAAATGTAGCCGTGGTAAGTCTTGATAAATGAACATGCCCTGTTGCAGAAGATCTTCTCGAAGAGGCAGAGGCCACAGCTCTTCATTCAGCATCTCAAGTAGATCTGCATACCAGGCCCTTCGCGGCCAGTCTGGAGCAATGTGGACTGTTTGAACTCTTTCCCTTTTTATTCTTTTGAAAACTCTTGGGATAAGAGGAATGGAAGGAAACAAGTACACCAGCTGGTAGACACATGGAGTGGTCAGGGCGTTGACCGCTACAGCCTGTGCGTCCCTCGACCTGGAACAATACCGCTTGAGCTTCTTGTTGAGGCGAGAGGCCATCATGTCAATTTGTGGATTACCCCACTGACGTGTCAGCCACTGGAGCATCTCTGGGTGGAGGCCCCATTCCCCCGGGTGCAGGTCGTGTCTGCTGAGTAAATCTGCTTCCCAGTTGTCTACTCCCGGAATGAAGATCGCCAATGCCACAGCATGCTATTCCGCCCAGAGGAGAATTCTTTACACCTCTGACATTGCGGCTCTGCTTTTCGTTCCGCCCTGTCGGTTTATGTAAGTTACCGCCGTCACATTGTCTGACTGAACTTGAATGGCCTGATTCTCAAGAAGAGAGGAGGCCTGCCGAAGGGCATTGTAGATAGCCCTGAGCTCCAGGGTGTTTATTAGAAGGACGACTTCCTGACTTGACCACCTTCCTTGAAATTGCACCCGCTGGGTGACTGCTCCCCAACCTCTGCATCTGTGGTTAATAGAATCCAATTCTGAATCCCTAACCTTCAACCCTTCACTAGGTGAAAAGTTTGTAGCCACCACAGGAGGGAGATCCTGGCTTTTGGCGACAGATGAATCCTCTGATACTTGTGAAGATGCGATCCGGACCATTTGTCCAACAGATCCAGCTGAAAGGGCCTCGCATGAAATGTTCTGTACTGAATTGCCTTGGAAGAAGCCACCATTTTCCCGAGAAGGCGGATGCATAGATGGACTAAGATTTGGGTTGTGTCGAAGTCAAAAATATTACATAGAGAGAACATACAGACTCCACACATATGAGTCGCTATGCTTGCAAATACGCGCAGCGAGCACAGCAATATACGGTACCATACGCATTTACACAGACATGCCACAGAGATAGATTCGACACATATTTCATACAGCACATAATTATAACATATCAAGCGCCAGACATCATAATGTTTTAAATGTATTTAATGGAGTAACGTCATGTATGTGTATTATTGGAACGAAGCAAGATAGACATGTCGTGTTTGGTATTACAGTAACCAGATTAATGTGTAGATTCATTTGATGCTTGTTATTAAGTTGTAGCTCATGGCAACAAGTAGATATGATTAAATGTATGAAAGCTAAAGTCACTCTTATTAGAACAATGGATTTCCTGGAAGACAGCATGATTGTAGCCTGACCAGTGGCTATCTCCTGTAATTACACTATCAGGGCTGGACCTTGTTAGCATACGAACAGACTAGTGACTCATCATGAATGAGAAAGTTCCCTCCCTTAGACTAGTCTGTGCACTCCCCCAAACTACATAGTATATTACTGAAGAGAGACACAGAAGTCTCTGTTCTTTTTCCCCTGGGTTCTGAGCGAGATGGAGTGTTGGTAATATTTTGCTTCTGTTAGCTGGAGTTGAGAGGTAAAGATGGAGGAACTGGAACGTAGAAAGCATTGAGCAAAATATGGTAATTGTATCGCTGGCCTGTAACTGTATGTATTTGATTTAGTTTGTATTAACTGCTTACTGTATAAATTGTAACCATGTAACTATATATATATATATATATATATATATATATATACTGTACATTGTGATATATTGAATACATATCCTTTTAATAACAAATATATACATCAATGAGCTTTGGAACTCAGATGTGTGGGTGTATTGATTTCTCTTAAGGGATGTAGTGTTTTGCGACGTACAGCGCACTTTTATCGTATATGGTACTAAGATGCGCCTAGTGTCCGCAGTATAAATTAGAGCGGGCATTTTAAATATTTGTTAGAAAGCAATTTGGTATTTACAGTTGGCTTCAAGACAGCCCAAACCATCGAATGAATTACCATTGCCTTTTCCAAGGTAAGGAACATTTTCTGAGACTCTGTATCCAATAACATTCCCAGGAAATTAAGCTTCTGCATTTGTTCTAGGTGAGATTTTGGTACCCATGATCCAGGAGTAATCTGGTTGTGATACCAATGTTCTCCAACAACTGGTCCCTGGATGCAGCCTTTATCAGAAGATCATCCAGGTAAGGAATTACGTTCACTCCCTTTTTGCGGAGTAGCATCATCATCTCTGCCATCACTTTGGTGAACACCCTCGGTGCCATGGAGAGACCAAATGGCAGGGCCTGAAACTGGTAGCGACAGCACTCCAGTGCAAACCGTAGATAAGCCTGATGAGATGGCCAGATCGGAATGTGAAGGTACGCATCCTTGATATCCAGAGACGCTAGGATTTTCCCCTCTTCCAGATCTGAGATCACCACTCTCAGAGACTCCATCTTGAACTTGAACACTCGTAAGTATGGGTTCAATGACTTGAGATTCAGAATTGGTCTTCCCGAACCGTCCAGTTTCGTAACTACAAACAAGCTGGAATAGAATCCCTTGTTTTGTAGATGAGGTGGAACTGGAACAATGACCTGGGTCTGTAACAGTTTTTGAGTGGCTTCTTGTATGGTTACTCTTGCTTCTTGTGAAACTGGTAAGCCTGATTTGAAGAATCTGTGAGGTGGGAGATCCTGGAACTCCAGCCTGTAGCCCTGGGATATAAAGTCTATGACCCAGGGATCCCGGCAAGATCTTGTCCAGGTGTGCCTGAAGAATTTTATCCAGGCTCCCATCTGCCTGTCTCCCAGGCATCGTGGCCCACCATCATGCGGAAGGCTTTGAAGAGACAGATCCGGAGCTCTGTTCCTGAGAGCTAGCAGCCGCTGGTTTGTGTGTTTTACCTCTTGCACCTCTGGCGGTGGTAGAAGAACCTCTGGCCTTGCCCCGAAACTTTGCAGTCCGAAAGGACTGTAAATTGGGTCCTGAGTAGGCGGAGCTGCAGAAGGTAGATAGGTGGATTTATCCGCAGTAGCTCGTGAAATCCACTTATCGAGTTCTTCGTCACATAAGGCCTCACCCGTGAAAGGCAGGCCTTCCACGCCTTTTTTGGAGTCCGCATCAGCAGTCCACTGACGTAGCCATAATCCCCTGTGTGCCGACACTGCCACAGCTGTGGTGCGTGCATTAAGCAGACTTATCTCCTTAATGGCTTCAACCATAAAGTTTGCAGAGTCTTGTATATGTTGCAGGAGTAAAACAATTTCTTCTGGAGGTAAGGTGTTTAACCCCTCAATTACATTACCAGACTATTTAGCAGTGGCTCATGTAATCCACCCACATGCCATAGTGGGTCTCTGGGCCACCCCTGCAGTTGTATACAAAGATTTGAGTGTAGTCTCAATCTTACGATCAGCTGCCTCCTTTAGGGAAGCTGCACCAGGGACAGTTAATACTATTTTACATGATAGCCTGGAGACTGACATATCCCCTATCGGTGGATTTTCCCATTTTTTCCTATCCTCTGGAGGAAAAGGAAAGGTGATAATAACCACCTAGGAATTTGAAATTTCTTATCTGGATTAACTCACAGTTCTTCAAACAGGGTATTTAGTTCCTGTGACACAGGAAAAGTGGCTGAGGATTTTTTCTTCACATTAAAGAAATATTCCTCACCCACCTCTGTCACCTTATCAGGAATATTTAGTACTTCCCTGATAGATAAATACAGTGGGGGCAAACACATAACATCAAGCGCTGAGAAATAATGAGAAATCCAAACCTTCCCTTTAAATAAGAAGAAAGATTTCTATGGAAGACGACTCCCTCTAGTTCTTAATTGGAGGTTCCGTTCTTCCATTCACATTGAGAATGATAACATGTAAAGAGATGTACTAATACAATGGTGTAGTATGTTTTCACAAGGTCACATTTCACCCCAGTGATATTCAGGTTTAGGATAAAGATGAGTGATGGACCTTCACCAAATTTTCAGATAATGTGAGGCTTTTGGCTTTACAAAAGGTAAACGTACCCCAACTCACAATATAAATTGATATTTCAGACGTATAATGGTATCGTTACATAGATGTGAAGCCACAGAAAACAATCTAGTGGGCGTACCCCAACTCACAGTGACTGAGGATGGGTAAAATGTATAAAGAATCACAGCGTACCCCAACTCACAATTCAGCAGGTTTTCGCAAACATATCACGGTTTCTTTCAACATCCAGAGAACCAAGCAGTATGGTAGACATCAAGTAGATTTATTCCATCAAAACCATTTCCAAAAATTTAAAACAAACCCAAAAGGGAAAAACATGTGACAAACACATATAAAAAGGAGCAGTGATACATGGTCACACCAACTGGAATGGACACCTGGTGTATACCACCTGGTCAATCGGATTCCGGAGTTCCTTCCTGATGAGGGCATCCAGGGTACAGAGTCCAGATGGGGAGATCGTGTAGCATCAGTGATAAAAGCTCCTGTCTGCTGCCAACGCGTTTCAATCTCTGCAAGAGATCTTTGTCAAGGCCTGCAGACCGGGAGCCCATATGCCGGTATTTATACCCACAATGAACAGTAATACAGGATGTGAGGTCACATAATGAATGATCCTCACTGAACACATTATACAAATCGTTTTGTTTAAAATCTTAACTCAGTTGGAGGTATCAAATATACTTTAGGATAGTTATCATTTGTGCACAGGATTCACTGTGCGCTTCTTTAAACCGTTTAATTATACTGTTTAATTATGTTAGAATGCCGTAGCGGAAGCGGAAGTATACGCTCGTGGACCGCATGCGTTCCACTGACTCACCGGAAGCGCCAATTATATGATGCACTACGGAGCTGTTGTCAGTGGAACGCAATCAAATGCGGAAGAGGACAATATACTAAATGGCCTACACGGGCTTAACTGCCTTTCCAAAACCGACAATTCTTCATGGTGCATGGGGCGGTATTTCACCGTAATTGCCCTCATGTATCCCACCCAATTGCGGAAGTGGGCCTCCTAGTTTACATAACAATGGGGAGCGTGTAAGACCAAAATAAAGCAAAATTGTTTTCTCAAAAAAACAAATATATTTTAGATATATAGCCCTCTATATTTAATCCTCCAGCTGAGTATACAAATATTTAACATTTCCAAGTTAAATGACATAAAGACAAAAGTACAGAAACAAACATAAAAATGATGATGGTATGGAGCTGTCATTCCAACACCGGATTCTTGAATCCTGGTTTTCATAAAAAGTCCCTTTGAAAAAAGTCCATATAGAGTCCATAACAAGTATTCATGACTAAAAGAAGAAAAAAACAATCAATATATTATAGACAGTAATTCACAAAAACCATTTGGTCTCAAAATCACTGTTAAGCCCATTGGGTATAAGGGTTTTGTAGTTATAAATAAAGGACATCTCTTTTTTGGCTAATCTGCTAGCAGTATCTTTATTCCTTATGTCCTGTTAAATAATGGATAAACCGTAAAAGCCCAAAATGTGTGAGTGTGAACATTGGTGAATTTGTTTAAAATGAAGCGATAGGGCGTGTGAGTCATGAATACTTGTTATGGACTCTATATGGACTTTTTTCAAAGGGACTTTTTATGAAAACCAGGATTCAAGAATCCGGTGTTGGAATGACAGCTCCATACCATCATCATTTCTATGTTTGTTTCTGTACTTTTGTCTTTATGTCATTTAACTTGGAAATGTTAAATATTTGTATACTCAGCTGGAGGATAAAATATAGAGGGCTATATATCTAAAATATATTTGTTTTTTTGAGAAAACAATTTTGCTTTATTTTGGTCTTACACGCTCCCCATTGTTATGTAAACTAGGAGGCCCACTTCCGTAATTGGGTGGAATACATGAGGGTAATTACGGAGAAATACTGTTTCCGCCCCATGCACCATGAAGAACTGTCGGTTTTGGAAAGGCAGTTAAGCCCGTGTAGGCCATTTAGTATATTGTCCTCTTCCGCATTTGATTGCGTTCCACTGACAACAGCTCCGTAGTGCGTCATATAATTGGCGCTTCCGGTGAGTCAGTGGAACGCATGCGGTCCACGAGCGCATACTTCCGCTTCCGCTACGGCATTCTAACATAATTAAACAGTATAATTAAACGGTTTAAATAAGCGCACAGTGAATCCTGTGCACAAATGATAACTATCCTAAAGTACATTTGAAACCTCCAACTGAGTTAAGGTTTTAAACAAAACGATTTGTATAATGTGTTCAGTGAGGATCATTCATTATGTGACCTCACTTCCTGTATTACTGTTCATTGTGGGTATAAATACCGGCATATGTGCTCCCGGTCTGCAGGCCTTGACAAAGATCTCTTGCAGAGATTGAAACGCATTGGCAGCAGACAGGATCTTTTATCACTGATGCTACACGATCTCCCCATCTGGACTCTGTACCCTGGATGCCTTGATCAGGAAGGAACTCCGGAATCCGATTGACCAGGTGATATACACCAGGTGTCCATTCCAGTTGGTGTGACCATGTATCACTGCTCCTTTTTATATGTGTTTGTCACATGTTTTTCCCTTTTGGGTTTGTTTTCAATTTTTGGAAATGGTTTTAATGGAATAAATCCACTTAATGTCTACCATCCTGCTTGGTTCTCTGGATGTTGAAAGAAACCGCGACATGTTTACGAAAACCTGCTGAATTGTGAGTTGGGGTACGCTGTGATTCTTGGTACCACATAAAAGAAACCTTTATACGTTTTACCCATCCTCAGTCACTGTGAGTTGGGGTACGCCCACTAGATTGTTTTCTGTGGCTTCACATCTATGTAAAGATACCTTTATACGTCTGAAATATCCATTTATATCGTGAGTTGGGGTACGTTTACCTTTTGTAAAGGCAAAAGCCTCATATTATCTGAAGATTTGGTGAAGGTCCATCACTCATCTTTATCGTAAACCTGAATATCACTGGGGTGAAGTGTGACTTTGTGAAAACATACTACACCATTGTATTGTACATCTCTTTACATGTTATCATTCTCAATGTGAATGGAAGAACGGAACCTCCAATTAAGAACTAGAGGGAGTCGTCTTCCATAGAAATTTTTCTTCTTATTTAAAAGGGAAGGTTTGAATTTCTCAGCGCTTGAGGTTATGTGTTTGCCCCCACTGTATTTATCCTTGTCATATTAGAGATTGGTGTTATCTCTAGAGCAATACATCCCTCAGCAGCAGGGTGCGCCCAAAATAGTTCCACTTTGATTTCTTCTATTGACACTTCCCTGACAGAGTCTATGAGAGCCTCAACAACACCTTGCGACAGAGTACCCTCTCCTACCTCTGTGTCCACCTTCCTCCATTTCTGACCCTTCATTATCAGAGTCAGAATGCAGAATATGGGCCAAAGTACATTTTTGCTGACAAATGGTAGAGGACTGGGACACTGGTCTGAGTCCTTTTGCATAAACTCAGTCATAGACTGTCTTAAGTATTGCATCTCCTTCTTATTACGAGATAATTTAGTAGAGATGGTGGAAATCATACCCCGAATGGAGTCCAGCCATGCTGGCTCCATCCCACTAGCCTGAGAAGGGATACTACACTGAGTACACACTAGTGAACCCCCTGGAGAAGAGGAACACTGTGACTTGCATGATGCACACTCTTTGCCTGACATACTGCAGCAGTAACAGCACACACACAGAAAAAGGTTAAAAGCACAATTAACCCACAAAGAGCCCTTCCCGGGAGACACAGAGAGAAAATAGAACCAGCACACGGCACACTTATCGCTAAAGTCAAGCTTAGCTGCTGGGTTGCAGACTAAGTACCTAGATTAGGGACTTAGTACACAAGTATAAAGTTCCCCCCTGCTATGACCCCCTGGTACCGCTGAGGTAATCTGGAGTCTCTCCGGAGGAGCTGCGCATCCCTGCAGTCAGCACCTGTGTTGCTGCAGTAGGGTAAAATGGTGCCTGTGAGCTGCTGGATCCGCTCATAGTGTAGCCCCGCCCCTGCAATGGCGCTCGGTCTTCCCGCTCTTCTTTATACTGGCTTTATGTGTCTAAGTGCATAATATGGAGTAAGCACCCTTTTAAGTTGCAATGCCAGTCTGGGTACTGTGTACACATACTGTGTACTAAGTCTGGAGAATCAGTCCGCCCCGTAGAAGCCGCACGTCTCCATACCCTCATGCCGCCATAATGGCCGGCGACCCGCTAGCCGGGACGCTGGCTTAGTACTCACCACTCTTCTATCTTCTGGCTCTGTTAGGGGTGGCGGAGTGCTGCGGGAATGTACGCTCGCCGTGGTGGGGCTTGCGAATAGTTCCTCAGGAGCTAGCTTCCTGTCAGCAGGGAATGGGACCATTAACCCTTTGTGGGGTTGGGCTGTTTCCCCTCTAAGTCCCACGAAGAAGGCATGCTGGTGCCATCCAATCATGCCTGAAAATAACAAACTTTAAAAATATATGCAGAAAACTCTTCAGGAGCTTCCAGACATGTGACCGGCTCCGTCTGGCACATTTTCTAAACTGAATCTGGTAGGAGGGGCATAGAGAGAGGAGCCCGCACACGTTATCAAATTTCTATAGTACCCATGGCTCCAAGTGGACCCGTCTATACCCTATGGTACTAAATGGATTCCCAGTATCCCCAAGGACGTCAGAGAAAACTGCAGTGTTAGCATGCTCATTCAGAAAGTGACGTTGGCTCGCTACGGTGTTGGTTTTTAATTTATTTGAATTGAACAAGTAAATTGTTATATACAGCTACATCCTTAGTGGCTTTTCTGTGGTGTAACGTGTATAAGGGGCTCTACTGTGGCATAACATGTATAAGCAGCTCTACTGTGGTGTACCGTGCATAAGGGACTCTACTGTAGTGTAACGTATATAAGGGGATCTACTGTGTGTTAAAAGATGTATAAAGGGCACTACTGTGTGGAGTAATATGTAGAAGGGGTACTACTGTGTAGTGTACTGAGAATAACGAACACTATTGTGCAGTGTACTTTTAATTGGTACTATTCTGGGCCATGCCCCTTCCCCATGAAGCCTTGCCCATATATTTTTTATGCACGCCTTTGGTGCACACTGTCCCTATATTACATATTGGGCGGACAGAGGAAACTTTTGCCCTAAGCACCACAAGGTCTAGAACTGGCTCTGTGAGTAATATGTATTATATAATACTGTGTACATTATTTGCTTACAGCACATTTTTGGACCTGCTACTGTATATATAGTATCTAATTACAGAAATACTATTTTCTTGTTCATTATGCAAATGTTTCCTTCTAGTGATTTATATACTTTTATCACTTTGCAGGGTTGGGCCCCAATTAGAGCCTCTGTCCTTGCGTGTCTTTCGGTACATCATTTCCACGATACTTTTCTTATTGAAGCAATAAACTGCATTCATTAATAAATAATAAAAAGTCCTGATAATTAATAAATATTCCCGATTGAGATCAGGCATTGATGTTGGACAATAAGATATGGCTCACAGTCAGCATTGCAATTCATATCCAAGGTGTTTGAAGTGGTTGAGGTCGCGGGGTTTAATTACTAAAGGTCAAATGTTATCGATTTTTTTCTTTTTCAAATTGCTGAAAATCAATCTCAATCGATTTTGGGTTTCAGGGGTTGAAACACACATTTACTAACAGATGATTTTTTAGATTAATTTTGAAATGTTAGTAAAGCAGCGGTGTGTAATAGAGTCTGAGATCGCCGGAGGTGCGGGACGCCAGCTGATCTTGGGCGGTTTTTTAAAGGGGTAATAACTTACAAGGCATGGTTTTGCCATGCAAGTCATCGACGTTGATAGATTTTCAAATTCCATCAATAACAATTTATGGAAATTGGGCTTTAGTAAAAAAAAAAAACAGGACTCTGTGCAGGCCAGTCAAGTTCATTCAGATCAAACTTGGCCAATCATTTTTTGATCAATGTTGATTTGTGCACAGGGACATTGTCCTATTTACACGGGAAAGGTCCTTTCCAAATGGTTGCCACAACGTTTGAAGCACACAATTTCTAAAACATCATTGTACCGTATAGCATTACAATTTTCCCTTCACTGGAAGGAACTCATCTTAAATCACGAAAACCATTCTGCATGGTGATCTGATGCTTGTATGTGACTAGTTGGCCATGGAAACCCTATCCTGACTAGTGCTGGCATTACTCCCAATAGCAGTTTGTATGCGAGTAGAGAGTGTTGTAACCACGCTTTGTTCTGTGAACTTGTGTGGTTTACCTGTGGAGATAGAGTGTGGAGGATACCTGGGCAGCAGTGACAGGAGTGCTACCTGTTGATAGCAGGAGTGGATCGAGACTCCAGTGGAGAAAGGTGGCCCAGAGACCATTTCTGGAACCTGTATCTCTATTAAAATCAATATGCCTATTTTACATGGAAATGTGGTAAACTTCCATTTTGCTTTGTGATGCCAACACATTGATGGTCATTTCGAGTTGATCGCTAGCTGCATTCGGTCGCTGTGCAGCGATGAGGCAAAAAAACGGCACTTCTGTGCATGCGTATGCAGCGCAATGCGCACGCGCGACGTACTATTACAATGAACGATGTAGTTTCACACAGGGTCTAGCGATGCATTTCAGTCGCATTGCTTGCCGCAGAGTGACATGAAGTGGGCGTTTCTGGGTGTCAACTGACCATTTTCAGGGAGTGTTCGAAAAAATGCAGGCGTGCCAGGAAAAACGCAGGCGTGGCTGGGCGAACTCAGGGTGTGTTTGTGACGTCAAAACAGGAACTGAACAGTCTGAAGTAATCACAAGCGCTGAGTAGGTCTAGAGCTACTCTGAAACTGCACAAAAAAACTTTGTATCCGCTCTGCGATCCTTTCGTTCGCACTTCTGCTAAGCTAAAATACACTCCCAGTGGGAGGCGGCATAGCGTTTGCTTGGCTGCTAAAAACAGCTAGCGAGCGATTAACTCGGAATGACCACCCTTGTTATTATACAAAGTCGTCACATTATTGTGACCATCTCCTACATTTGACATTGGCAGCGTGTAGCACATGAAGTACGTTGCGTGTCGTGCGCTGGTTTGGTAGGTATATAAGGTGTGCGGTAGGCTGTCTGCACACATATCACTAGTTGCTGTCATGGGTAAGGGGCGATTTATCCGAGTTGCAAAAAGGGATGATTATCGGCTGTTGTGCAAAGGGTGGCAGTTTTTCTGAAACAGCGCAGTTTGTGAACTGTTCGCATGCTGCTGTGATGAAGGTGTATCGTGCCTGGACAAATGGCACCATTGTGAATAACCAACGTGGAAACTGGGCAGCACCACATGTCATTGATGTGAGAGGTGCATGTCGGCTACGAAGGTGTGACTGACACGGTACATTGTCAGCACACTGTCAAAATAAACCTGGGGGCTACCATATGTGTCTAAAACAACAGTTCAGCCCGTCTGGCTGCTATCCATGCTGCACACGGCGGTTACTCTGGCTATTAGCTGATGGTCATAATAATGTGACTTGACCGTGTATATCTACCATTATTGGATATTGGATTTCATTTTATATTTTTTTTCTATATAATAAATATATAATACATTTGTTACATATACACATGGGTTGCAGTTAAAATGGCAGGTGTCGGGATCCCGGCGTACAGAGTACCAATGCCGAAATCCCAACAGCTGGCAATACGGACAGCTGGAATCCCGACCCACCAGAGCTATTAACACTCGTGTATGTGTCCACTACACCTATAGTGCAGCAAGCCCGCAAGGGGACTCCTAATGTTTGCTCCGCTGCCGGCATTCTGGCGGATGGGATGCTGCTGTCGGGATATTGACAGCCGGCATCCCGTCCGCCAGTAAATGGTATGTATTCCATACACATGTTGAGAGACTGAAGGAATTAAGGGGGTAATTCAGACCTGATCACTGTTGTGCGAATTCGCAAGGCGGACGATTATCGATTGACTGCACATGTGTACGGATTGTAGTGCGCACGCACAAGGCCAAACTGTGTAAAAATCCTGTGTCTTTTGTGATCGCTTGGCGTACGCAAGTTATTTCACAGGAAGCGGACGTTCGGGGGTGGTAACTGCCTGTTTTCTGGGAGTGTCAGTAAAAATGCAGGCGTTCCCAAGCGTTTTCAGGGAGGCTGTGTGACGTTGGCACCAGCCCGAACAGCCTGTTTCTATCACACTGTAGGAGTAAGTCCTTGGCAACACACAGACTGCACAGACTGTAAAAAACATTAGATGGTGAGTGAGTTGCGAACGGATGTGCAGCTGACTGGCATTCATTTGCAAAGCTTTTCACACAGCATATGCAGACTTGCGCGGGGTGGGTATGTACTTTGGGGGTAATTCCAAGTTGATCGCAGCAGGAATTTTTTTAGCAGTTGGGCAAAACCATGTGCACTGCAGGGGAGGCAGATTTAACATGTGCAGAGAGAGATAGATTTGGGTGTGGTGTGTTCAATCTACAATCTAATTTGCAGTGTAAAAATAAAGCAGCCAGTATTTACCCTGCACAGAAATAAAATAACCCACCCAAATCTAACTCTTTCTGCACATGTTACATCTGCCCCCCTGCAGTGCACATGGTTTTGCCCAACTGCTAAAAAACTTCCTGCTGCGATCAACTTGGAATTACCCCCTTTGTTTGTCTGGGAGGTGACTATCTGATCGCAAACCTCTGCAAATTCGTAAAGAAGCAATCAGGTCTGAATTAGGCCCTACCTAAGGAACAGGGATTTTTAAAGGTTAGTACTGTGTTGATTTTTATACGTGTATTCATAGTACCCTCCGTGTTCAGGTGATAAAGCCACAGCGCACAGTATGATACTAATTTCTTATTTGTATCTCTTGTGTGGTTTACTGTTTTGCAGCTGAGCTCAGATTACAAATTACAATAAAAGTACTTACCATTCCTAGGGCAGCACAGCAGGGCAGACATTTGATAAATTGACATGTTAAAAATAAGAATTTACTCACCGGTAATTCTATTTCTCGTAGTCCGTAGTGGATGCTGGGAACTCCGTAAGGACCATGGGGAATAGACGGGCTCCGCAGGAGACTGGGCACTCTAAAAGAAAGATTAGGTACTATCTGGTGTGCACTGGCTCCTCCCTCTATGCCCCTCCTCCAGACCTCAGTTAAGGAAACTGTGCCCGGAAGAGCTGACACAACAAGGAAAGGATTTGGAATCCAGGGTAAGACTCATACCAGCCACACCAATCACACCGTATAACTTGTGATAACCATACCCAGTTAACAGTATGAACAACAACTGAGCCTCAGTAACAGATGGCTCATAACAATAACCCTTTAGTTAAGCAATAACTATATACATGTATTGCAGAGAGTCCGCACTTGGGACGGGCGCCCAGCATCCACTACGGACTACGAGAAATAGAATTACCAGTGAGTAAATTCTTATTTTCTCTGACGTCCTAGTGGATGCTGGGAACTCCGTAAGGACCATGGGGATTATACCAAAGCTCCCAAACGGGCGGGAGAGTGCGGTTGACTCTGCAGCACCGAATGAGCAAAGGCAAGGTCCTCCTCAGCCAGGGTATCAAACTTGTAGAACTTAGCAAATGTGTTTGAACCCGACCAAGTAGCAGCTCGGCAAAGCTGTAAAGCCGAGACCCCTCGGGCAGCCGCCCAAGAAGAGCCCACCTTCCTTGTGGAATGGGCTTTTACTGATTTAGGATGCGGTAACCCTGCCGCAGAATGAGCTTGCTGAATCGTGTTACAGATCCAGCGCGCAATAGTTTGCTTTGAAGCCGGAGCACCCAGTTTGTTGGGTGCATGCAGGATAAACAGCGAGTCAGTTTTCCTGACTCCAGCCGTCCTGGCTACATAGATTTTCAAAGCCCTGACTACGTCCAGCAACTTGGAAGCCTCCAAGTCCCGAGTAGCCGCAGGCACCACAATAGGTTGGTTCAAATGAAACGCTGATACCACCTTTGGGAGAAATTGGGAACGAGTCCTCAATTCTGCCCTGTCCATATGGAAGATCAGATACGGGCTTTTACATGACAAAGCCGCCAATTCTGACACACGTCTAGCTGAAGCCAAGGCCAACAGCATGACCACCTTCCACGTGAGATACTTTAGCTCCACGGTCTTAAGTGGCTCAAACCAGTGTGATTTCAGGAAATCCAACACAATGTTAAAATCCCAAGGTGCCACTGGAGGCACAAAAGGGGGCTGAATATGCAGCACTCCCTTAACAAACGTCTGAACTTCAGGCAGTGAAGCCAGTTCTTTTTGAAAGAAAATAGATAGGGCCGAAATCTGGACCTTTATGGAACCTAATTTTAGGCCCATAGTCACTCCTGACTGTAGGAAGTGCAGGAATCGACCCAGCTGGAATTCCTCTGTAGGGGCCTTCCTGGCCTCACACCACGCAATATATTTTCGCCATATACGGTGATAATGTTTTGCTGTCACGTCTTTCCTAGCCTTTATCAGCGTAGGAATAACTTCATCCGGAATGCCCTTTTCCGCTAGGATCCGGCGTTCAACCGCCATGCCGTCAAACGCAGCCGCGGTAAGTCTTGGTACAGACAGGGCCCCTGCTGTAACAGGTCCTGTCTGAGAGGCAGAGGCCATGGGTCCTCTGAGATCATTTCTTGTAGTTCTGGGTACCAAGTTCTTCTTGGCCAATCCGGAACGATGAGTATAGTTCTTACTCCTCTCTTTCTTACTATCCTCAGTACCTTGGGTATGAGAGGAAGAGGAGGGAACACATAAACCGACTGGTACACCCACGGTGTCACTAGTGCGTCCACAGCTATCGCCTGAGGGTCCCTTGACCTGGCGCAATATTTTTTTAGCTTTTTGTTGAGGCGGGACGCCATCATGTCCACCTGTGGCAGTTCCCAACGATTTACAATCTGTGTGGAGACTTCTTGATGAAGTCCCCACTCTCCCGGGTGGAGGTCGTGCCTGCTGAGGAAGTCTGCTTCCCAGTTGTTCACTCCCGGAATGAACACTGCTGACAGTGCTAGCACGTGATTCTCCGCCCATCGAAGAATCCTTGTGGCTTCTGCCATTGCCATCCTGCTTCTTGTGCCGCCCTGGCGGTTTACATGGGCGACCGCCGTGATGTTGTCTGACTGAATCAGTACAGATTGGTTTTGAAGCAGGGGCTCTGCTTGACTCAGGGCGTTGTAGATGGCCCTTAGTTCCAATATATTTATGTGTAGAGAAGTCTCCAGACTTGACCACTGTCCCTGGAAGTTTCTTCCCTGAGTGACTGCCCCCCATCCTCGGAGGCTTGCATCCGTGGTCACCAGGATCCAGTCCTGTATGCCGAGCCTGTGTCCCTCGAGAAGATGAGCACTCTGCAGCCACCACAGCAGAGACACCCTGGCCCTTGGGGACAGGGTGATCAACCGATGCATCTGAAGATGCGATCCGGACCATTTGTCCAACAGATCCCACTAAAAGATCCTTGCATGGAACCTGCCGAAGGGAATTGCTTCGTAAGAAGCCACCATCTTTCCCAGGACTCGCGTGCAGTGATGCACCGACACCTGTTTCGGTTTCAGGAGGTCCCTGACCAGAGATGACAATTCCTGGGCCTTCTCCTCTGGGAGAAACACCTTCTTCTGTTCTGTGTCCAGAATCATTCCCAGGAAAAGCAGATGCGTCGTAGGGATCAGCTGCGACTTTGGGATATTCAGAATCCAGCCGTGCTGTTGCAACACTTCCTGAGAGAGTGCTACGCTGACCAACAACTGCTCTTTGGACCTCGCCTTTATTAGGAGATCGTCCAAGTACGGGATAATTATAACTCCCTTTCTTCGAAGGAGTATCATCATTTCGGCCATTACCTTGGTAAATATTCTTGGAGCCGTGGAGAGACCAAACGGCAACGTCTGGAATTGGTAATGACAGTTCTGTACCACATACCTGAGGTACTCCTGGTGAGGTGGGAAAATGGGGACATGCAAGTAAGCATCCTTGATGTCCAGCGACACCATAAAATCCCCCTCTTCCAGGCTTGCAATAACCGCCCTGAGCGATTCAATTTTGAACTTGAACTTCTTTATATAAGTGTTCAAGGATTTTAAATTCAGGATGGGTCTCACCGAACCGTCCGGTTTCGGTACCACAAACATTGTGGAATAGTAACCCCTGCCCTGTTGAAGGAGGGGGACCTTGATTATCACCTGCTGGAGGTACAGCTTGTGAATTGCCGCCAGTACTACCTCCCTTTCCCTGGGAGCAGCTGGCAAGGCTGATTTGAGGTAACGGCGAGGGGGAGTCGCCTCGAACTCCAGCTTGTATCCCTGAGATACAATTTGTACAACCCATAGATCCACTTGTGGCCAGAAAGGATGATCCTCTGACCCGCTTGCCTTTCTGAGGCCGAAAGGACTGCATTTGATAATACGGTGCTTTCTTAGGCTGTGAGGGAACCTGAGGCAAAAAAGTCGACTTCCCAGCAGTTGCTGTGGATACGAGGTCCGAGAGACCGTCCCCAAATAGTTCCTCACCCTTATAAGGCCAAACCTCCATGTGTTTTTTAGAATCTTCATCACCTGCCACTGCCGAGTCCATAATACTCTCCTGGCAGAAATGGACATTGCATTAATTCTAGATGCCAGCAGGCAAATGTCCCTCTGTGCATCCCGCATATATAAGACAACGTCTTTTATATGTTCGATGGTTAGCAAAATAGTATCCCTGTCGAGGGAATGAATGTTGTCTGACAGGGTATCAGCCCATGCTGCTGCAGCACTACACATCCAGGCTGAAGCAATAGCAGGTCTCAGTAGAGTACCAGAGTGTGTATACACAGACTTCAGGATAGCTTCCTGCTTTCTATCCGCAGGATCCTTTAGGGCGGCCGTATCCTGAGACGGCAGTGCCACCCTTTTAGATAAGCGTGTTAGCTCCTTGTCCACCCTAGGGGATGTTTCCCAACGTAACCTATCCGTTGGCGGGAAAGGGTACGCCATCAGTAACCTCTTAGAAATCACTAGTTTCTTATCAGGGGAACTCCACGCTTCTTCACACAAATCATTTAATTCATCAGATGGGGGAAAATAAGATTTTACTTACCGATAAATCTATTTCTCGTAGTCCGTAGTGGATGCTGGGACTCCGTAAGGACCATGGGGAATAGCGGCTCCGCAGGAGACAGGGCACAAAATAAAAGCTTAAGGATCAGGTGGTGTGCACTGGCTCCTCCCCCTATGACCCTCCTCCAAGCCTCAGTTAGGATACTGTGCCCGGACGAGCGTACATAATAAGGAAGGATATTGAATCCCGGGTAAGACTCATACCAGCCACACCAATCACACCGTACAACTTGTGATCTGAACCCAGTTAACAGTATGATAAACGCAAAGGAGCCTCTGAAAAGATGGCTCACAACAATAATAACCCGAATCTTTGTAACAATAACTATATACAAGTATTGCAGACAATCCGCACTAGGGATGGGCGCCCAGCATCCACTACGGACTACGAGAAATAGATTTATCGGTAAGTAAAATCTTATTTTCTCTGACGTCCTAGTGGATGCTGGGACTCCGTAAGGACCATGGGGATTATACCAAAGCTCCCAAACGGGCGGGAGAGTGCGGATGACTCTGCAGCACCGAATGAGAGAACTCCAGGTCCTCCTCAGCCAGGGTATCAAATTTGTAGAATTTAGCAAACGTGTTTGCCCCTGACCAAGTAGCTGCTCGGCAAAGTTGTAAAGCCGAGACCCCTCGGGCAGCCGCCCAAGATGAGCCCACTTTCCTTGTGGAATGGGCTTTTACTGATTTTGGCTGTAGCAATCCTGCCACAGAATGTGCAAGCTGAATTGTACTACAAATCCAACGAGCAATCGTCTGCTTAGAAGCAGGAGCACCCAGCTTGTTGGGTGCATACAGGATAAACAGCGAGTCAGATTTTCTGACTCCAGCCGTCCTGGAAACATATATTTTCAAGGCCCTGACAACGTCAAGCAACTTAGAGTCCTCTAAGTCCCTGGTAGCCGCAGGTACCACAATAGGTTGGTTCATGTGAAATGCAGAAACCACCTTAGGTAGAAATTGAGGACGAGTCCTCAATTCCGCCCTGTCAGAATGAAAAATTAAGTAAGGGCTTTTATATGATAAAGCCGCCAATTCTGACACACGCCTGGCTGAAGCCAAGGCTAACAGCATCGACACCTTCCATGTGAGATATTTTAAGTCCACAGTGGAAAGTGGTTCAAACCAATGTGACTTTAGAAAACTCAACACCACATTGAGATCCCAAGGTGCCACTGGAGGCACAAAAGGAGGCTGTATGTGCAGCACCCCTTTTACAAATGTCTGAACTTCAGGTACTGAAGCCAGTTCTTTCTGGAAGAAAATCGACAGGGCCGAAATTTGAACCTTAATGGACCCTAATTTTAGGCCCATAGACAGTCCTGTTTGCAGGAAATGAAGGAAACGACCCAGTTGAAATTCCTCTGTAGGGGCCTTCTTGGCCTCACACCACGCAACATATTTACGCCAAATGCGGTGATAATGTTTTGCGGTTACGTCCTTCCTGGCTTTGACCAGAGTAGGGATGACTTCTTCTGGAATGTCTTTTTCCCTCAGGATCCGGCGTTCAACCGCCATGCCGTCAAACGCAGCCGCGGTAAGTCCTGGAACAGACAAGGCCCCTGCAGTAGCAGGTCCTTTCTTAGAGGTAGAGGCCACGGTTCGTCCGTGAGCATCTCTTGAAGTTCCGGGTACCAAGTCCGTCTTGGCCAATCCGGAACCACGAGTATAGTTCTTACTCCTCTCCTTCTTATGATTCTCAGTACTTTTGGTATGAGAGGCAGAGGAGGGAACACATACACTGACTGGTACACCCACGGCGTTACCAGAGCGTCCACTGCTATTGCCTGAGGGTCCCTTGACCTGGCGCAATATCTGTCCAGTTTTTTGTTTAGACGTGACGCCATCATGTCCACCTTTGGTTTTTCCCAACGGTTTACAATCAGGTGGAAGACTTCTGGGTGAAGTCCCCACTCTCCCGGGTGAAGGTCGTGTCTGCTGAGGAAGTCTGCTTCCCAGTTGTCCACTCCCGGAATGAATACTGCTGACAGTGCTATCACATGATTTTCCGCCCAGCGAAGAATCCTTGCAGCTTCTGCCATTGCCCTCCTGCTTCTCGTGCCGCCCTGTCTGTTTACGTGGGCGACTGACGTGATGTTGTCCGATTGGATCAACACCGCCTGACCCTGAAGCAGAGGTTTTGCTTGACTTAGGGCATTGTAAATGGCCCTTAGTTCCAGAATGTTTATATGAAGAGACGTTTCCAAGCTTGACCACAGGCCCTGGAAATTCCTTCCCTGTGTGACTGCTCCCCAGCCTCTCAGGCTGGCATCCGTGGTTACCAGGATCCAATCCTGAATGCCAAATCTGCGGCCCTCTAGTAGATGAGCACTCTGCAGCCACCACAGGAGAGACACCCTTGTCCTTGGCGACAGGGTTATCCGCTGATGCATCTGCAGATGCGATCCGGACCATTTGTCCAGTAGATCCCACTGAAATGTTCTTGCATGGAATCTTCCGAATGGAATCGCTTCGTAAGAAGCCACCATTTTCCCCAGGACCCTCGTGCACTGATGCACTGAGACCTGTCCTGGTTTTAGGAGGTTCCTGACTAGCTCGGATAACTCCCTGGCCTTCTCCTCCGGGAGAAACACCTTCTTCTGGACTGTGTCCAGAATCATTCCTAGGAACAGTAGACGTGTCGTTGGAATCAGCTGCGATTTTGGAATATTTAGAATCCACCCGTGCTGACGTAACACTACCTGAGATAGTGCTACTCCGACTTCTAACTGTTCCCTGGATCTTGCCCTTATCAGGAGATCGTCCAAGTAAGGGATAATTAAAATGCCTTTTCTTCGTAGAAGAATCATCATTTCGGCCATTACCTTGGTAAAGACCCGAGGTGCCGTGGACAATCCAAACGGCAGCGTCTGAAACTGATAATGACAGTTTTGTACTACAAACCTGAGGTACCCTTGGTGAGAAGGGTATATCGGGACGTGGAGATAAGCATCTTTGATGTCCAGAGACACCATATAGTCCCCTTCTTCCAGGTTTGCTATCACTGCTCTGAGTGACTCCATCTTGAATTTGAACCTTTTTATGTAAGTGTTCAAGGATTTCAGATTTAAAATTGGTCTCACCGAGCCGTCCGGCTTCGGTACCACAAACAGCGTGGAATAATACCCCTTTCCTTGTTGCAGGAGGGGTACCTTGATTATCACCTGCTGGGAATACAGCTTGTGAATGGCTTCCAAAACTGCCTCCCTGTCGGAGGGAGACTTTGGTAAAGCAGACTTCAGGAAACGACGAGGGGGAAACGCCTCGAATTCCAGTTTGTACCCCTGCGATACTACCTGTAGAATCCAGGGATCCACTTGCGAGTGAGCCCACTGCGCGTTGAAATTCTTGAGACGGGCCCCCACCATATCTGAGTCTGCTTGTAAAGCCCCAGCGTCATGCTGAAGACTTGGCAGAAGCAGGGGAGGGCTTCTGCTCCTGTGAAGCGGCTGCATGGTGCAGTCTTTTTCCTCTTCCTCTGCCCCGGGGCAGAAAAGAATGGCCTTTTGCTCGCTTGTACTTATGGGAACGAAAGGACTGAGTTTGAAAAGACGGTGTCTTTTTCTGCTGATGTGGAGTGACCTGGGGTAAAAAGGTGGATTTTCCAGCCGTTGCCGTGGCCACCAGGTCCGATAGACCAGCCCCAAATAACTCCTCCCCTTTATACGGCAATACTTCCATGTGCCGTTTGGAATCCGCATCCCCTGACCACTGTCGCGTCCATAACGCTCTTCTGGCAGAGATGGACATAGCACTTACTCTTGATGCCAGGGTGCAAATATCCCTCTGTGCATCACGCATATATAGTAATGCATCCTTTAAATGTTCTATAGTTAACAAAATATTGTCCCTATCCAGGGTATCAATATTCTCGGTCAGGGAATCCGACCATGCGACTCCAGCACTGCACATCCAGGCTGAGGCGATTGCTGGTCGCAGTATAACACCAGTATGTGTGTATATACTTTTTAGGATATTTTCCAGCCTTCTATCAGCTGGTTCTTTGAGGGTAGCCGTATCAGGAGACGGTAACGCTACTTGTTTTGATAAACGTGTGAGCGCCTTATCTACCCTAGGGGGTGTTTCCCAACGCGCCCTAACCTCTGGCGGGAAAGGATATAATGCTAATAATTTTTTAGAAATTAGCTGTTTTTTATCGGGGGAAACCCACGCTTTTTCACACACCTCATTTATTTCCTCTGACTCAGGAAAAAATATTGGTAGTTTTTTCTCACCCCACATAATACCCTTCTTTGTGGTACTTGTAGTGTCAGAAAGGTTCAATGCCTCTTTCATTGCCGTGATCATGTAACGTGTGGCCCTACTGGACATTACGTTTGTCTCGTCACCGTCGACACTAGACTCAGTATCTGTGTCAGGGTCTGTGTCGACCCACTGAGGTAACGGGCGTTTTAGCGCCCCTGACGGTGTCTGAGACGCCTGGACAGGCACTAATTGATTTGCCGGCTGTCTCATGTCGTCAACAGTTTTTTGCAAATTGCTGACATTATCACTTAATTGTTTAAATACAATCATCCAGTCAGGTGTCGACTCCCTAGGGGGTGACATCACCAACACAGGCAACTGCTCCGCCTCCACATAATTTTCCTCCTCATACATGTCGACACACGCGTACCGACACACAGCACACACACCGGGAATGCTCTGATAGAGGGCAGGACCCCACTTAGCCCTTTGGAGAGACAGAGGGAGAGTCTGCCAGCACACACCCAGCGCTATATATATATACAGGGATAACCTTATATAAGTGTTACTCCCTTATAGCTGCTGTTAATATATTTATTTGCTGCCAAACGTGCCCCCCCTTCTCTTTTTTACCCTGATTCTGAAGCAGGACTGCAGGGGAGAGTCAGGGAGCCGTCCTTCCAGCGGAGCTGTGAGGGAAAATGGCGCTTGTGTGCTGAGGAGATAGGCTCCGCCCCTTCACGACGTCCTTATCTCCCGCTTTTTTGTGTAAAATGGCAGGGGATTAAAATACATCCATATAGCCCAGGAGCTATATGTGATGTATTCTGTTTTGCCACCTAAGGTATTCTGTTATATTGCGTCTCAGGGCGCTCCCCCCCCAGCGCCCTGCACCCTCAGTGACCGGAGTGTGAAGTGTGCTGAGAGCAATGGCGCACAGCTGCGGTGCTGTGCGCTACCTTAGTCTGAAGACAGGATGTCTTCTGCCGCCGATTTCACCGGACCTCTTCGTCTCTTCTGGCTCTGTAAGGGGGACGGCGGCGCGGCTCCGGTGACGCATCCAGGCTGAACCTGTGATCGTCCCTCTGGAGCTAGTGTCCAGTAGCCTAAGAAACCCGATCCACTCTGCACTCAGGTGAGTCCGTTTCTTCTCCCCTTAGTCCCACGATGCAGTGAGCCTGTTGCCAGCAGGACTCACTGAAAATAAAAAAACCTAACTAAACTTTTATTCTAAGCAGCTCAGGAGAGCCACCTAGATTGCACCCTTCTCGGCCGGGCACAAAAATCTAACTGAGGCTTGGAGGAGGGTCATAGGGGGAGGAGCCAGTGCACACCACCTGATCCTTAAGCTTTTATTTTGTGCCCTGTCTCCTGCGGAGCCGCTATTCCCCATGGTCCTTACGGAGTCCCAGCATCCACTAGGACGTCAGAGAAAAGTCACTGGCTGCTTTTTCTCCCCAAACATAATACCCCTTTTGGTGGTAACCGGGTTAATATCAGAAATGTGCAATACATCTTTCATTGCAGTAATCATGCATCAGGTGGCTTTTGTAGACTGAACATTTGTCTCATCCTCATTCACACTGGAGTCAGACTCCGTGTCGACATCTGTGTCTACCATCAGAGCTAGCGGGCGTTTATGAGCCCCTGACGGCTTCTGAGTCGCCTGGGCAGGCGCGGGCTGAGACCCCGGCTGTCCCAAGGCTGCTGCGTCATCAAACCTTTTATGTAAGGAGTTGACACTGTCGGTTAAGACCTTCCACATATCCATCCAATCAGGTGTCGGCCCCGTCGGGGGCGACACCACGTGTATCTGCCCCTGCTCCGCCTCCACGTAACCCTCCTCATCAAACATGTCGACACAGCCGTACCGACACACCGCACACACACAGGCAATGCTCAGACTGAGGACAGGACCCCACAAAGTCCTTTGGGGAGACAGAGAGAGAGTATGCCAGCACACACCACAGCGCTATATAACACAGGGATTTACACTGCTAATAAGTGATTTTCCCAATAGCTGCTTGTTTGTATCGATTTGCGCCTAAATTTATGTGCCCCCCCTCTCTTTTTAACCCGTCTTGTACCTAGATACTGCAGGGGAGAGCCTGGGGAGCGTGCTTCCAGCGGAGCTGTGAAGGGAAAATGGCGCTGGTGTGCTGAGGAAGAAGGCCCCGCCCCCTCAGCGGCGGGCTTCTGTCCCGCGTTTTCTTTAACTTAATGGCGGGGTTTTTTACACATATACAGTTAGGTGACTGTATTATGTGTATATTTAGCCAAAAGGTAATATAATTGCTGCCCAGGGCGCCCCCCCCCCCCCAGCCCCCTGCACCCTACAGTGACCGGAGTGTGTGGTGTGCTGTGGGAGCAATGGCGCACAGCTGCAGTGCTGTGCGCTACCTTAATGAAGACCGGAGTCTTCTGCCGCCGATTTCATCTCCTTCTTCTGTCTTCTGGCTCTGCAAGGGGGAAGGCGGTGCGGCTCCGGGAACGGACGATCGAGGTCAGGCCCTGTGTTCGAACCCTCTGGAGCTAATGGTGTCCAGTTGCCTAAGAAGCACAAGCTAGCTGCACGCAGGTAGGTTTGCTTCTCTCCCCTCAGTCCCACGTAGCAGTGAGTCTGTTGCCAGCAGATCTCACTGAAAATAAAAAACCTAACAAATACTTTCTTTCTAGCAAGCTCAGGAGAGCCCACTAGGAGCACCCAGCTCTGGCCGGGCACAGATTCTAACTGAGGTCTGGAGGAGGGGCATAGAGGGAGGAGCCAGTGCACACCAGATAGTACCTAATCTTTCTTTTAGAGTGCCCAGTCTCCTGCGAAGCCCGTCTATTCCACATGGTCCTTACGGAGTTCCCAGCATCCACTAGGACGTCAGAGAAAAGGTGGCAAACCATGGGGGTCATTCAGGTGTGGTTGGTTTAGCTATCACTGCTGCTTCCTAGGAAGCAACAGTGATAGCGCTGGTAATAGCCACTGTTAACCGGGATTCCGACTGTCGGCATCCTGACTGCCGGCACCTTAACTGCATACCGATCAGTGGCATACCATGACAGGATCAGTGGCATACCATGATAGGATCAGTGCCATACCATGGCAGGATCAGTGGCAGTAGTCCATGGTAGTCTAGCAGCGACTTACCTCATCTCGGTGGCTGCAGCATCTCCTTCTGAGTCCCTGCAGCAGTGTCTCAGCAGCGGTGTTCTGGTATTTTTCCAGCCTAACCCAACCCCCCCCTTCCCAGCCAGCCCTACTGGCCGCACCGAACCCTCATCGGCATCAACCAGAGCCGCAACTAGACTTTTCGGTGCCCTGTGCCAGAAAGAGAATTTGTGCCCCCCCCACACACACACATTTTTCCAATAGGAACATAAGGACATGAGGCACAACATTGATCCCAGAGAAAGTGCATGCATGATGCCCCTTCCCACATTTTGTTATCCTCTTTATACCACATTTGTGCACTTAACTGGGAGCTTGCTGCTATTTAGTTACAATACCTTTTATTAAATAACACATTTCAATACTGTCATGCACAGAATTCAAACCTATAACTTGTTGCATTTCAGTCAAACATCCTACTCATTGGTCTATTTGATCCTGCATAGAAACTATGGCCCTCATTCCGAGTTGTTCGCTCGCAAGGCGAATGTAGCAGAGTTACACACGCTAAGCCGCCGCCTACTGGGAGTGAATCTTAGCTTCTTAAAATTGCGACCGACGTACGCGCAATATTGCGATTACAAACGAGTTAGCAGTTTCTGAGTAGCTTCAGACTTACTCTGCCTGTGCGATCAGTTCAGTGCTTTTCGTTCCTGGCTGACGTCATAAACACACCCAGCGTTCGCCCAGGCACTCCCACCGTTTCTCCGGCCACTCCTGCGTTTTTTCCGGAAACGGTAGCGTTTCCAGCCACACGCCCCTAAAACGCCGTGCATCCGCCCAGTAACACCCATTTCCTGTCAATCACAATGCGAACGTCGGAGCGATGAAAATGCCGTGAGTAAACTTACTTTCATCATAGTAAAGTTACTTGGCGCAGTCGCAGTGCGAACATTGCGCATGCGCACTAAGAGAATTCTCACTGCGATGCGATGAAAAACTCAGAGCGAACAACTCGGAATGAGGGCCTATAAGATGTCTAACAATATGAAGCTACTTGTACTTTGTAAAAAAATAATCAGCATTGCAATTGAGCAGATCTATGTAATGTGCAGCCACACATCCAATCTCTTCCAGCCACATACTACATAGATCGGCTCAGCTTCAATGCTGATAATTTTTTCACAAAGTTCAAGGTAAGCTTCAAATAGAATTCTCTAGCGTAGATCTATCTACCTTTCTATGTAAGATAAGACAGCTCAGTGAATAGAGTGTCTGACTGCATTGCCAAAGGCAGTGGGTTAGAATTCAAGGTACAGTATGTCAACATCTTGAAATGTAATAAAGGACACAGTGTGACTGAATAACAAAGAGCTATCAAGTTAAGTTCATGAAGGTAGGATACAGCGGCGGTCAGGAGTTGCTGGGCTTCAAAAAGGGGGCAAGCTGACAAGTGCTGCCAACAGTGCTCCCTACCCTTCAGTGCTATGTGCGATGACCCCTCCGCACACACCTAGTTACAGCCCTGGCATCCTCAGACTGTCAACATTTCACATGGTGGACACTGTGAACATATTGACATTCAAGGATGCCGATGTGGCACATTTAGAAGGTTTGAACAATGTCGACATTCTGATGTCGACATTGCAGTTAACATGACCCGGCGGTGGGTAGTGACGGGGGAGTGAAGTTTCTTCACTCCCCCGTCACCCGGCTCCATAGCAGTGCATGCAAATATGGACGAGATCTTCCATATTGGCCTGCATGCACAAGCGACGGGGCACCAACAATGACGAGCGCGGGGCCGCGCATCATTCATCACTGGTGCCTTTACACTGAAAGATATGAACGGTATCTCGTTCATTAATGAACGAGATCGTTCATATCTTTCAGTAATATCGCCCACTGTGTAGGGCCGGGATGCAGTCAATTTACCTCCAATCAAAATCCCGACGGTTGAAATCCCGACAGCAATTGACCGACAGTCAAAATCCCGACAGGGTCAAAATCCCGACATACTGACATTTAAAATATCGACAAGGTCAAAATACCGACATGTAAAATGGCGACAGGTCAAAATCCCGACATGAGTTTTTCATGATTTTTTCATTGAAACCGACTTGTTCATACTTTACCATCCCAGTGGATCTGGAGGGGGAATATAATAGTTTGCCCGAAGCATGGCGAGCGCAGCGAGCCATGCGAGGGGACGCGGTACACTTATATGGTGTCCATGTCGACCTTTGTCGACATACACACAAAAATAAGATTTTACTCACCGGTAAATCTATTTCTTGTAGTCCGTAGTGGATGCTGGGAACTCCGTAAGGACCATGGGGAATAGCGGCTCCGCAGGAGACTGGGCACAACTAAAGAAAGCTTTAGGACTACCTGGTGTGCACTGGCTCCTCCCTCTATGACCCTCCTCCAGACCTCAGTTAGGATACTGTGCCCGGAAGAGCTGACACAATAAGGAAAGGATTTGGAATCCCGGGTAAGACTCATACCAGCCACACCAATCACACCGTATAACTCGTGATACTATACCAAGTTAACAGTATGAAATATAACTGAGCCTCTCAACAGATGGCTCAACAATAACCCTTTAGTTAACCAATAACTATATACAAGTATTGCAGACAATCCGCACTTGGGACGGGCGCCCAGCATCCACTACGGACTACGAGAAATAGATTTACCGGTGAGTAAAATCTTATTTTCTCTAACGTCCTAAGTGGATGCTGGGAACTCCGTAAGGACCATGGGGATTATACCAAAGCTCCCAAACGGGCGGGAGAGTGCGGATGACTCTGCAGCACCGAATGAGCGAACCCTAGGTCCTCCTCAGCCAGGGTATCAAACTTGTAGAATTTAGCAAATGTGTTTGACCCCGACCAAGTAGCTGCTCGGCAAAGTTGTAAAGCCGAGACCCATCGGGCAGCCGCCCAAGAAGAGCCCACCTTCCTCGTGGAATGGGCTTTTACAGATTTAGGATGCGGCAGTCCAGCCGCAGAATGTGCAAGTTGAATCGTGCTACAGATCCAGCGAGCAATAGTCTGCTTTGAAGCAGGCGCACCCAACTTGTTGGGTGCATGCAGGATAAATAGCGAGTCAGTCTTTCTGACTCCAGCTTTCCTGGAAACATAGATTTTTAGGGCCCGGACTACGTCCAGCAACTTGGAATCCTCCAAGTCACGAGTAGCCGCAGGCACCACAATAGGCTGATTCAAATGAAAACCAGAAACCACCTTTGGGAGAAATTGGGGACGAGTCCTCAATTCCGCCCTATCCATATGGAAAATCAGATAAGGGCTTTTATACGATAAAGCCGCCAATTCTGACACACGCCTAGCTGAAGCCAAGGCCAACAGCATGACCACTTTCCACGTGAGATATTTTAAATCCACGGTTTTAAATGGTTCAAACCAATGTGACTTTAGGAAATTCAACACCACGTTGAGATCCCAAGGTGCCACTGGGGGCACAAAAGGGGGCTGAATATGCAGCACTCCCTTAACAAATGTCTGAACTTCAGGTAGTGAAGCCAGTTCTTTCTGGAAGAAAATCGATAGGGCCGAAATCTGGACCTTAATGGAACCCAATTTTAGGCCCATAGTCACCCCTGACTGTAGGAAGTGCAGAAAACGGCCCAGCTGAAATTCCTCCGTTGGGGCCTTTCTGGCCTCACACCACGCAACATATTTTCGCCATATGCGGTGATAATGGTTTGCGGTTACTTCTTTCCTAGCTTGAATCAGCGTAGGGATGACTTCCTCCGGAATGCCCTTTTCCTTCAGGATCCGGCGTTCAACCGCCATGCCGTCAAACGCAGCCGCGGTAAGTCTTGGAACAGACAGGGCCCCTGCTGCAGCAGGTCCTGTCTGAGCGGCAGAGGCCATGGGTCCTCTGAGATCATTTCTTGAAGTTCTGGGTACCAAGCTCTTCTTGGCCAATCCGGAACAATGAGTATAGTTCTTACTCCTCTTCATCGTATTATCCTCAGTACCTTGGGTATGAGAGGAAGAGGAGGGAACACATAAACCGACTGGTACACCCACGGTGTCACTAGAGCGTCCACAGCTATTGCCTGAGGGTCTCTCGACCTGGCGCAATAACTTTCTAGCTTTTTGTTGAGGCGGGACGCCATCATGTCCACCTGTGGCCGTTCCCAGCAATTTACAATCAGCTGAAAGACTTCTGGATGAAGTCCCCACTCTCCCGGGTGGAGGTCGTGCCTGCTGAGGAAGTCTGCTTCCCAGTTGTCCACTCCCGGAATGAACACTGCTGACAGTGCTAACACGTGATTTTCCGCCCATCAGAGATTCCTTGTGGCTTCTGCCATCGCCGTCCTGCTTCTCGTGCCGCCCTGTCGGTTTACATGGGCGACCGCCGTGATGTTGTCTGACTGGATCAGTACCGGCTGGTTTTGAAGCAGGGGTCTTGCCTGACTTAGGGCATTGTAGATGGCCCTTAGTTCCAGAATATTTATGTGTAGGGAAATCTCCTGGCTTGACCATAGCCCTTGGAAGTTTCTTCCCTGTGTGACTGCCCCCCAGCCTCGAAGGCTGGCATCCATGGTCACCAGGACCCAGTCCTGTATGCCGAATCTGCGGCCCTCCAGAAGATGAGCACTCTGCAGCCACCACAGCAGAGACACCCTGGTCCTTGGAGACAGGGTTATCAGCCGATGCATCTGAAGATGGGATCCGGACCACTTGTCCAACAGATCCCACTGAAAGATTCTTGCATGGAACCTGCCGAATGGAATTGCTTCGTAGGAAGCTACCATTTTTCCCAGGACTCGCGTGCAGTGATGCACCGAGACCTGTTTTGGTTTCAGGAGATCTCTGACTAGAGACGACAACTCCTTGGCTTTCTCCTCCGGGAGAAACACCCTTTTCTGGTCTGTGTCCAGAACCATCCCCAGAAACAGTAGACGTGTCGTAGGAACTAGTGATGAGCACCGGAAATTTTTCGGGTTTTGTGTTTTGGTTTTGGGTTCGGTTCCGCGGCCGTGTTTTGGGTTCGAACGCGTTTTGGCAAAACCTCACCGAATTTTTTTTGTCGGATTCGGGTGTGTTTTGGATTCGGGTGTTTTTTTTAAAAAAACCCTAAAAAACAGCTTAAATCATAGAATTTGGGGGTCATTTTGATCCCAAAGTATTATTAACCTCAATAACCATAATTTCCACTCATTTTCAGTCTATTCTAATCACCTCACACCTCACAATATTAATTTTAGTCCTAAAATTTGCACCGAGGTCGCTGGATGACTAAGCTCAGCGACCCAAGTGGCCGACACAAACACCTGGCCCATCTAGGAGTGGCACTGCAGTGTCACGCAGGATGGCCCTTCCAAAAAACACCCCCCAAACAGCACATGACGCAAAGAAGAAAAAAAAGAGGCGCAATGAGGTAGCTGTGTGAGTAAGCTAAGCGACCCTAGTGGCCGACACAAACACCTGGCCCATCTAGGAGTGGCACTGCAGTGTCACGCAGGATGGCCCTTCCAAAAAACACCCCCCAAACAGCACATGACGCAAAGAAAAAAAGAGGCGCAATGAGGTAGCTGTGTGACTAAGATAAGCGACCCAAGTGGCCGACACAAACACCTGGCCCATCTAGGAGTGGCACTGCAGTGTCACGCAGGATGGCCCTTCCAAAAACTACTCCCCAAACAGCACATGACGCAAAGAAAAATGAAAGAAAAAAGAGGTGCAAGATGGAATTGTCCTTGGGCCCTCCCACTTACCCTTATGTTGTATAAACAGGACATGCACACTTTAACCAACCCATCATTTCAGTAACAGGGTCTGCCACACGACTGTGACTGAAATGACGGGTTGGTTTGGACCCCCACCAAAAAAGAAGCAATTAATCTCTCCTTGCACAAACTGGCTCTACAGAGGCAAGATGTCCACCTCATCATCATCCTCCGATATATCACCGTGTACATCCCCCTCCTCACAGATTATCAATTCGTCCCCACTGGAATCCACCATCTCAGCTCCCTGTGTACTTTGTGGAGGCAATTGCTGCTGGTGAATGTCTCCACGGAGGAATTGATTATAATACATTTTAATGAACATCATCTTCTCCACATTTTCTGGATGTAACCTCGTATGCCGATTGCTGACAAGGTGAGCGGCGGCACTAAACACTCTTTCGGAGTACACACTTGTGGGAGGGCAACTTAGGTAGAATAAAGCCAGTTTGTGCAAGGGCCTCCAAATTGCCTCTTTTTCCTGCCAGTATAAGTACGGACTGTCTGACGTGCCTACTTGGATGCGGTCACTCATATAATCCTCCACCATTCTTTCAATGGGGAGAGAATCATATGCAGTGACAGTAGACGACATGTCCGTAATCGTTGTCAGGTCCTTTAGTCCAGACCAGATGTCAGCATCAGCAGTCGCTCCAGACTGCCCTGCATCACCGCCAGCGGGTGGGCTCGGAATTCTGAGCCTTTTCCTCGCACCCCCAGTTGCGGGAGAATGTGAAGGAGGAGATGTTGACAGGTCGCGTTCCGCTTGACTTGACAATTTTCTCACCAGCAGTTCTTTGAACCCCAGCAGACTTGTGTCTGCCGGAAAGAGAGATCCAAGGTAGGTTTTAAATCTAGGATCGAGCACGGTGGCCAAAATGTAGTGCTCTGATTTCAACAGATTGACCACCCGTGAATCCTTGTTAAGCGAATTAAGGGCTCCATCCACAAGTCCCACATGCCTAGCAGAATCGCTCTGTGTTAGCTCCTCCTTCAATGTCTCCAGCTTCTTCTGCAAAAGCTTGATGAGGGGAATGACCTGACTCAGGCTGGCAGTGTCTGAACTGACTTCACGTGTGGCAAGTTCAAAAGGTTGCAGAACCTTGCACAACGTTGAAATCATTCTCCACTGCGCTTGAGACAGGTGCATTCCACCTCCTATATCGTGCTCAGTTGTATAGGCTTGAATGGCCTTTTGCTGCTCCTCCAACCTCTGAAGCATATAGAGGGTTGAATTCCACCTCGTTACCACTTCTTGCTTCAGATGATGGCAGGGCAGGTTCAGGCGTTTTTGGTGGTGCTCCAGTCTTCTGTACGTGGTGCCTGTACGCCGAAAGTGTGCCGCAATTCTTCTGGCCACCGACAGCATCTCTTGCACGCCCCTCTCGTTTTTTAAATAATTCTGCACCACCAAATTCAAGGTATGTGCAAAACATGGGACGTGCTGGAATTTGCCCAGATTTAATGCACACACAATATTGCTGGCGTTGTCCGATGCCACAAATCCACAGGAGAGTCCAATTGGGGTAAGCCATTCTGCGATGATCTTCCTCAGTTGCCGTAAGAGGTTTTCAGCTGTGTGCGTATTCTGGAAAGCGGTGATACAAAGCGTAGCCTGCCTAGGAAAGAGTTGGCGTTTGCGAGATGCTGCTACTGGTGCCGCCGCTGCTGTTCTTGCGGCGGGAGTCAATACATCTACCCAGTGGGCTGTCACAGTCATATAGTCCTGAGTCTGCCCTGCTCCACTTGTCCACATGTCCGTGGTTAAGTGGACATTGGGTACAACTGCATTTTTTAGGACACTGGTGAGTCTTTTTCTGAGGTCTGTGTACATTTTCGGTATCGCCTGCCAAGAGAAATGGAACCTAGATGGTATTTGGTACCGGGGACACAGTACCTCCAACAAGTCTCTAGTTGGCTCTGCAGTAATGATGGATACCGGAACCACGTTTCTCACCGCCCAGGATGCCAAGGCCTCAGTTATCCGCTTTGCAGCAGGATGACTGCTGTGATATTTCATCTTCCTCGCAAAGGACTGTTGGACAGTCAATTGCTTGGTGGAAGTAGTAAAAGTGGTCTTACGACTTCCCCTCTGGGATGACCATCGACTCCCAGCAGCAACAACAGCAGCGCCAGCAGCAGTAGGCGTTACACGCAAAGATGCATCGGAGGAATCCCAGGCAGGAGAGGACTCGTCAGAATTGCCAGTGACATGGCCTGCAGGACTATTGGCATTCCTGGGGAAGGAGGAAATTGACACTGAGGGAGTTGGTGGGGTGGTTTGCGTGAGCTTGGTTACAAGAGGAAGGGATTTACTGGTCAGTGGACTGCTTCCGCTGTCGCCCAAAGTTTTTGAACTTGTCACTGACTTATGATGAATGCGCTGCAGGTGACGTATAAGGGAGGATGTTCCGAGGTGGTTAACGTCCTTACCCCTACTTATTACAGCTTGACAAAGGCAACACACGGCTTGACAAATGTTGTCCGCATTTCTGTTGAAATACTTCCACACTGAAGAGCTGATTTTTTTGGTATTTTCACCAGGCATGTCAATGGCCATATTCCTCCCACGGACAACAGGTGTCTCCCCGGGTGCCTGACTTAAACAAACCACCTCACCATCAGAATCCTCCTGGTCAATTTCCTCCCCAGCGCCAGCAACACCCATATCCTCCTCATCCTGGTGTACTTCAACACTGACATCTTCAATCTGACTATCAGGAACTGGACTGCGGGTGCTCCTTCCAGCACTTGCAGGGGGTGTGCAAATGGTGGAAGGCGCATGCTCTTCACGTCCAGTGTTGGGAAGGTCAGGCATCGCAACCGACACAATTGGACTCTCCTTGTGGATTTGTGATTTCGAAGAACGCACAGTTCTTTGCTGTGCTTTTGCCAGCTTAAGTCTTTTCATTTTTCTAGCGAGAGGCTGAGTGCTTCCATCCTCATGTGAAGCTGAACCACTAGCCATGAACATAGGCCAGGGCCTCAGCCGTTCCTTGCCACTCCGTGTGTAAATGGCATATTGGCAAGTTTACGCTTCTCCGACGACGATTTTATTTTAGATTTTTGAGTCCTTTTTTTCTGATATTTGGTGTTTTGGATTTTACATGCTCTGTACTATGACATTGGGCATCGGCCTTGGCAGACGACGTTGATGGCATTTCATCGTCTCGGCCATGACTAGTGGCAGCAGCTTCAGCACGAGGTGGAAGTGGATCTTGATCTTTCCCTATTTTTGGAACCTCAACATTTTTGTTCTCCATATTTTAATAGGCACAACTAAAAGGCACCTCAGGTAAACAATGGAGATGGATGGATACTAGTATACTTATGGATGACGAGCGACTGCCGACACAGAGGTAGCTACAGCCGTGGACTACCGTACTGCGTCTGCTAGTATAGACTGGATGATAATGATATAAAAAATATATATATATCACTACTGCAGGACAGGTATATATTGTATAATGACGGACCTGCTGGACACTGTCAGCACTGCAGACTCCTAAACTACTAGTATGAAGAAGACAGAAAAAAAAAAACCCACCACAGGTAGGTATACAATTATGGATGAGCGACTGCCAGTGCCGACACAGAGGTAGCTACAGCCGTGGACTACCGTACTGCGTCTGCTAGTATAGACTGGATGATAATGATATAAAAAATATATATATATCACTACTGCAGGACAGGTATATATTATATAATGACGGACCTGCTGGACACTGTCAGCACTGCAGACTCCTAAACTACTAGTATGAAGAAGATAGAAAAAAAAAAACCCACCACAGGTAGGTATACAATTATGGACGAGCGACTGCCGACACAGAGGTAGCTACAGCCGTGGACTACCGTACTGCGTCTGCTAGTATAGACTGGATGATAATGATATAAAAAATATATATATATCACTACTGCAGGACAGGTATATATTGTATAATGACGGACCTGCTGGACACTGTCAGCACTGCAGACTTCTAAACTACTAGTATGAAGAAGATAGAAAAAAAAAAAACCACCACAGGTAGGTATACAATTATGGACGAGCGACTGCAGACACAGAGGTAGCTACAGCCGTGGACTACCGTACTGCGTCTGCTAGTATAGACTGGATGATAATGATATAAAAAATATATATATATCACTACTGCAGGACAGGTATATATTGTATAATGACGGACCTGCTGGACACTGTCAGCACTGCAGACTCCTAAACTACTAGTATGAAGAAGATAGAAAAAAAAAACCCCACCACAGGTAGGTATACAATTATGGACGAGCGACTGCCAGTGCCGACACAGAGGTAGCTACAGCCGTGGACTACCGTACTGCATCTGCTAGTATAGACTGGATGATAATGATATAAAATATATATATATATCACTACTGCAGGACAGGTATATATTATATAATGACGGACCTGCTGGACACTGTCAGCACTGCAGACTCCTAAACTACTAGTATGAAGAAGATAGAAATATAATGAATGACGGACCTGCTGGACACTGTCAGCAGAATGCGTTTATAGAATAAAAAAAAAAACACCACACGAGTGTTTAACTTTTTCAGGCAGACAATATACTGGTGGTCACTGCTGGTCAGTCACACTGGCACTCTGGCAGCAAAAGTGTGCACTGTTAAATATGTACTCCTGCTATAACTGCTCCCCAGTCTCCCCCACAATTAAGCTGTGTGAGCAGTGAGCACTACTCAGCACAGTCAGATATACATAGATGATATTATCATGCAGCACACTGAGGCTGAGCACAGATATGGTATGTTACTGTGTATCGTTTTTTTTCAGGCAGAGAACGGATTATATTAAATAATAAATAAAACTGGTGGTCACTAGTATAACTATCAGCAAAACTCTGCACTCTCTGAGTACTCCTAATGCTCCAGTAAATCAAGTGTCTCACTCTCTATCTAAACGGAGAGGACGCCAGCCACGTCCTCTCCCTATCAATCTCAATGCACGTGTGAAAATGGCGGCGACGCGCGGCTCCTTATATAGAATCCGAGTCTCGCGATAGAATACGAGCCTCGCGAGAATCCGACAGCGGGATGATGACGTTCGGGCGCGCTCGGGTTAGCCGAGCAAGGCGGGAAGATCCGAGTCTGCCTCGGACCCATGTAAAAAGCGTGAAGTTCGGGGGGGTTCGGTTTCCGAGAAACTGAACCCGCTCATCACTAGTAGGAACCAGCTGTGACTTTGGAATATTCAGAATCCAACCGTGCTGTTGTAGCACCTCCCGAGATAGTGCTACCCCGACCAACAGCTGCTCCCTGGACCTCGCCTTTATAAGGAGATCGTCCAAGTATGGGATAATTAAAACTCCCTTTTTTCGAAGGAGTATCATCATTTCGGCCATTACCTTGGTAAATACCCTCAGTGCCGTGGACAGACCAAACGGCAACGTCTGGAATTGGTAATGACAGTCCTGTACCACAAATCTGAGGTACTCCTGGTGAGGAAGGTAAATGGGGACATGTAGGTAAGCATCCTTGATGTCCAGTGATACCATGTAATCCCCCTCGTCCAGGCTTGCAATAACCGCCATGAGCGATTCCATCTTGAACTTGAATTTTTTTATATATGTGTTCAAGGATTTCAAATTTAAAATGGGTCTCACCAAACCGTCCGGTTTCGGTACCACAAACATTGTGGAATAGTAACCCCGTCCTTGTTGAAGTAGGGGCACTTTGACTATCACCTGCTGGGAATCCACCCGTGAGCGAGCCCACTGGTCGCTGAAGTTCTTGAGACGGGCCCCCACCGTACCTGGCTCCGCCTGTGGAGCCCCAGCGTCATGCGGTGGACTTAGAGGAAGCGGGGGAGGGCTTTTGTTCCTGGGAACTGGCCGTATGCTGCAGCTTTTTTCCTCTACCTCTGCCTCTGGGCAGAAAGGACGCGCCTTTAACCCGCTTGCCTTTCTGGGGCCGAAAGGACTGTACCTGATAATACGGTGCTTTCTTTGGCTGTGAGGGAACATGGGGTAAAAATGCTGACTTCCCAGCTGTCGCTGTGGAAACGAGGTCCGAGAGACCATCCCCAAACAACTCCTCACCCTTGTAAGGCAAAACTTCCATGTGCCTTTTAGAATCTGCATCCCCTGTCCACTGCCGAGTCCATAAACCCCTCCTGGCAGAAATGGACATTGCACTTATTTTAGATGCCAGCCGGCAAATATCCCTCTGTGCATCTCTCATGTATAAGAATGCGTCTTTAATATGCTCTATGGTTAGCAATATAGTGTCCCTGTCTAAGGTATCAATATTTTCTGACAGGGAATCTGACCACGCAGCTGCAGCACTGCACATCCATGCTGAAGAAATAGCTGGTCTCAGTATAATACCTGAGTGTGTATAAACAGACTTCAGGATAGCCTCCTGCTTCCTATCAGCAGGCTCCTTTAGGGCGGCCGTGTCCGGAGACGGTAGTGCCACCTTCTTTGACAGGCGTGTGAGCGCTTTATCTACCCTAGGGGATGTCTCCCAACGTGACCTATCCTCTGGCGGGAAAGGGTACGCCATTAGTAACTTTTTAGAAATTACTAGTTTCTTATCGGGGGAAGCCCACGCTTCTTCACACACTTCATTTAATTCATCAGAAGGGGGAAAAACCACTGGTAGTTTTTTCTCCCCAAACATAATACCCGTTTTTGTGGTACCTGGCGTAATATCAGAAATGTGCAACACATTTTTCATTGCCGTAATCATGTAACGTGTGGCTCTATTGGAATGTACACTAGTCTCATCATCGTCGACACTGGAGTCAGTATCTGTGTCGACATCTGTGTCTGCCATCTGAGGTAGCGGGCGTTTTAGAGCCCCTGATGGCTTTTGAGACGTCTGGGCAGGCACGGGCTGAGAAGCCGGCTGTCCCACATCTGATATGTCGTCAAACCTTTTATGTAAGGAGTTGACACTGTCGCGTAATTCCTTCCACATATCCATCCACTCAGGTGTCGACCCCGCAGGGGGTGACATCACATTTATCGGCACCTGCTCCGCCTCCACATAAGCCTCATCAAACATGTCGACACAGCCGTACCGACACACCGCACACACACAGGGAATGCTCTGACTGAGGACAGGACCCCACAAAGCCCTTTGGGGAGACAGAGAGAGAGTATGCCAGCACACACCAGAGCGCTATATAAAACAGGGATACACACTACACAGTGATTTTACCCCTTATAGCTGCTTATATATTACAGATTGCGCCTAAATTTAGTGCCCCCCCCTCTCTTTTTTACCCTATGTAGTCTGGAACTGCAGGGGAGAGCCTGGGGAGCGATCCTTCCAGCGGAGCTGTGAGGGAAAATGGCGCCAGTGTGCTGAGGGAGATAGCCCCGCCCCTTTTCCGGCGGGCTTCTCCCGCTTTTTTTATACAGTTATGGCAGGGGATTTTACACATATATAGTCTTAAAGGCTATATTATGTGTTAATTTGCCAAGTAAGGTACTTATATTGCAGCCCAGGGCCCTGCACCCATCAGTGACCGGAGTATGTGGTGTGCCTGGGGAGCAATGGCGCACAGCTGCAGTGCTGTGCGCTACCTTAATGAAGACCAAAGTCTTCTGCCGCCGATTTCCAGGAACGTCTTCTTGCTTCTGGCTCTGCTAGGGGGACGGCGGCGCGGCTCCGGGACCGGACGACCGAGGCTGGGCCTGTTTTCGATCCCTCTGGAGCTAATGGTGTCCAGTAGCCTAGAAGCCCAAGCTAGCTGCAAGCAGGTAGGTTCGCTTCTCTCCCCTAGGTCCCTCCTAGCAGTGAGTCTGTTGCCAGCAGATCTCACTGAAAATAAAAAACCTAAATATTACTTTCTTTCTAAGAGCTCAGGAGAGCCCCTAGTGTGCATCCAGCTCGGCCGGGCACAAAATTCTAACTGAGGTCTGGAGGAGGGTCATAGAGGGAGGTGCCAGTGCACACCAGGTAGTCCTAAAGCTTTCTTTAGTTGTGCCCAGTCTCCTGCGGAGCCGCTATTCCCCATGGTCCTTACAGAGTTCCCAGCATCCACTTAGGACGTTAGAGAAAACCCAATGAAAACCGCATGTCGGTATTTTGACCTGTCAGCATTTTACATGTCGGTATTTTGACCTTGTCTGTATTTTAAATGTCGGGATTTTGACCTTGTCAGGATTTTGACCTTGTCAGGATTTTGACCGTCGGTCAATTACTGTCGGGATTTCGACCGTCGGGATTTTGATTGGAGGTATTTCATACCGATCCCGTAGGGCCTAATAGACTTACCATACTATCCCTTTAAACCAGGACACTAATGAATTACACAGATTCTGTGGCTAACTAAAACCAGGTGAAGCCAGCCACAGAACCTGTGTAATTCATGAGGGTCCCCGTTTAAAGGGATAGTATGGTAACCATAGGCATTCTTATTCGTAGGGGTACATTTACTAAAGTGCAGGATTTCAGAATTTATTTACTAGCAGTTTCTTATATAGCACAACAAATTCCGTTGCACTTTACAATTGGAGATGTTGCCCATAACAACCAGATTCTAACTATTACCTTGTAGAAGGTGCTAAATAGGTGATAAGTAGAATCTTTTTGGTTGCTATGGGCAACATCTCCACTTATAAAAACCCTCACTTTAGTAAATATACCCCATGGGGGGGAGGGGGTATCCAATTAGCTGCAGTAATTTACCACGACTAATGGGTTCGCTGTGGGCTATCCTATTAGCCCCGATAGCTTTCACATATCGCGGATGGGTTTCGCAAAGCCAAATCCTTGATAAGTATTTTTGCCGTGGTAAGTGCCCCAGAAATACATAGGTCCATGGCTTTTCGCTGACCCTATGTATTTACGAAAGAAAAAACCCCAAGGTTACCGGATACCGGCAAAAAATAATCAGTGATAAAATAAAAATCGCAAAAACAAACCAACACGTTTTTCACCCCTCTCCCCTAGACTTTGCAACAATATTTAAAAATGAATATTTAAATGTAAACAAATAAACAATCACATTACATATACACTGCTCAAAAAAATAAAGGGAACACTTAAACAACACAGTGTAAAGGTCCATACACACTTAACGATATAATGAGCGACGTCGCTCATTTTCCCCCTCCTTGAGCGACGTCGCTCATTATATCGTTAAGTGTGTATGCCGCCAGCGACGACCGATGCGCGGCCCCGCGGGTCGGCAACGATCGTCACTGTCGGTCAGGCATGCATGAAGGATGTGGACTGTCATCCACGACCTTCATGCAGGGCTGGCGGGGGCGTGACGTCACTGAGCGATATGAGCGGTCATATCGCTCAGTGCGTACAGGCGGCCGCCGACCGGCCGGCACGGGAGGGGGAGACGTTAGACGATGTCGCTCACAGAGCGACATCGTCTAATGTGTATGGGCCTTAACTCCAAGTCAATCACACTTCTGTGAAATCAAACTGTCCACTTAGGAAGCAACACTGATTGACAATCAATTTCACGTGCTGTTGTGCAAATGGAATAGACAACAGGTGGAAATTATAGGCAATTAGCAAGACACCCCCAATAAAAGAGTTGTTCTGCAGGTGGTGACCACAGACCACTTCTCAGCTCCTATGCTTTCTGGCTGATGTTTTGGTCACTTTTGAAAGCTGGCGGTGCTTTCACTCTAGTGGTAGCATGAGACGGAGTCTACAACCCACACAAGTGGCTCAGGTAGTGCAGCTCATCCAGGATGGCACATCAATGCGAGCTGTGGCAAGAAGGTTTGCTGTGTCTGTCAGCGTAGTGTCCAGAGCATGGAGGCGCTACCAGGAGACAGGCCAGTACATCAGGAGACGTGGAGGAGGCCGTAGGAGGGCAACAACCCATACTTACCGACATCTGAAATCTCCTCTCCGGGAGATGCCCTGAGAGGAGAAGCAGGTGGGCGGCGACATCATTAAGCCCCGCCTACTCGCCAGGAAAATCCCATAGTAGGTTAATATTTGCATAGGGGCGGAGCTAAATGACGCGATTAGCATATAATCGCGTCATTAGGCTCCACCCCCTCCACCAGGCCGCAATTTTCCTCTGTCTTACTCCACATTCTGCCCACTTCACTAGGAAGTGGGTACAATGCGGGAGGTGTGCCCACTCTTCCGGGGCTGCGGGGGACTACTCGAAAAACCGGGTGTCTCCCGCAGAATCCGGGAGAGTAGGTAAGTATGCAACAACCCAGCAGCAGGACCACTTCCTCCTGCTTGTGCAAGGAGGAACAGAAGGAGCACTGCCAGAGCCCTGCAAAATGACCTCCAGCAAGCCACAAATGTGCATGTGTCTACTCAAACGATTAGAAACAGACTCCATGAGGGTGGTATGAGGGCCCGACGTCCACAGGTGGGGGTTGTGCTTACAGCCCAACACCGTGCAGGGCGTTTGGCATTTGCCAGGGAACACCAAGATTGGCAAATTCACCACTGGCGCCCTGTGCTCTTCACAGATGAAAGCAGGTTCTCACTGAGCACATGTGACAGAGTCTGGAGACGCCAAGGAGAACGTTCTGCTGCCTGCAACATCCTCCAGCATGACCGGTTTGGCAGTGGGTCAGTAATGGTGTGGGGTGGCATTTCTTTGGGGGGCCGCACAGCCCTCCATGTGCTCGCCAGAGGTAGCCTGACTGCCATTAGGTACCGAGATGAGATCCTCAGACCCCTTGTGAGACCATATGCTGGTGCGGTTGGCCCTGGGTTCCTCCTAATGCAAGACAATGCTAGAATGTGGCTGGAGTGTGTCAGCAGTTCCTGCAAGACGAAGGCATTGATGCTACGGACTGGCCCACCCATTCCCCAGACCTGAATCCAATTGAGCACATCTGGGACATCATGTCTCGCTCAATCCACCAATGCCACGTTGCACCACAGACTGTCCAGGAGTTGGCGGATGCTTTAGTCCAGGTCTGGGAGGAGATCCCTCAGGAGACCATCCGCCACCTCATCAGGAGCATGCCCAGACGTTGTAGGGAGGTCACACAGGCACGTGGAGGCCACACACACACTACTGAACCTCATTTTGACTTGTTTTAAGGACATTACATCAAAGTTGGATCAGCCTGTAGTGTGTTTTTCCACTTTAATTTTGAGTGTGACTCCAAATCCAGACCTCCATGGGTTAATAAATTTGATTTCCATTGATAATTTTTGTGTGATTTTGTTGTCAGCACATTCAACTATGTAAAGAACAAAGTATTTAATAAGAATATTTCATTCATTCAGATCTAGGATGTGTTATTTTAGTGTTCCCTTTATTTTTTTGAGCAGTGTATATTCTGTTGACTTAATGTCACTACACATGAGAAGTGTGTGGTGGTGCCACAAGACAACTTGCACTTGTGAAACAGCAAAGTGTCAGAAGTATTGGCTACAGCGGTATGACTGCTCATGTGTAAGAATCTAACTCTGTAAGACAGCAGGGAAATGGCCAGCCTGTGTGTAAATAGAGTGATAAATCCGTATTCAGAATAACATATAACTGTATATGAGAGTGACAATAACCTAAATGTGCCTTATCCTGGAATCAGTTACATACGTATAGAATCTCCCACTTGCTCAGCTGTATAACCTTCATGTACGTGATGGCTAAAATGAGCTACACAAAGACAACTCTACGTTTGAAAAAAAAAATTTTTTTGCAGACCCCCAACTCAATCACCGTTTATGCTTATGTTTAGGTTTATGCTCACACAGAGGTATACAAGAAACACTACTACAGTACGTTCTCTACTTAGTAAATAAACAACAACGAAAAAACAGATGGGAGGTGACTGAAAACACAAAATTATTTCCGAGAATAAAGATCCAATTGAAGATCGCTTACTTGACCATGTGACACCATCGTTTTGTCACAAGATCCAAGCCTTGATACGAATTTATTGTCATATATTCCAGGGGCGGGGCCACGTGATGCGGGGGGTGACGCATGTAAGCACGTGATTGACGTAAGCTGTTCTTGCTAAAATTAGTTCACGGGCGGCTGATATAGCTCAGATCCATTGACTATAAGACGGGCGGCTCTATTTCAGGACGCAGGCAGTGATCCGGTCACACCAAATATAGTTGTAGACGCGTATTTTTAGAAGAGAATTTCACACATATCCACGACAAGTCGTCCTATTCTTAGGCTGTTCTTCCTGTTTGGTATTACACATTATTCCACGGGATCTACTTGTGCTGTTATGTAACCATCGCAGTGTATGTTGTTGTATACCAGCTGGCGACATATGCTGGTGGTTGTATAGATATAAATGGAGCTACAATGGCGTTATTAATAAATAATGATGGCTGTGCGGAAGGAAAACTTCCTTAAGCCATGTGTATAGTCTGATTTTTATGTGGAAAGTGAAGTTTGTGTATTGTAGAATAGGTATTTAAAAAACAAACTTTTCCCACTTAGCTCTTTTACTGATTTATGTTTTCGCTGCTGTTGAAGTCGAAAATATTATTGTCACACGCACCAAGTACAGTACAAACACCACACAGATGGCCTCTGTGCGCGTACTTGTTCTGCCGTGCGTGCGCATATTCGCAAGTTGCGTATGACCGCTCACGCGGTCCTGCGTATTAGCGCGTGGTATGAGTAAATACGGTAGCATTTGTATTTGCACGGATAAGCCACAATGACATATCTCATATTTAATCCATAGAATGCAAAATGTACACATAGCCCACATGCACCACACCAGCAGGTTATACTTGTTTAAAAGGTACAATAACAAAGGGATTCACCTTTACAGGATATGAGGGGACAGCATTAGGTTAGGAGGTGGTGTTTGGTATCTAGCTGTAGGGTATTTTAAGGGCAACATTCCAGTAGCAGTTTGCAGAAGATAGCACGCTCCTGCACTTAATTATGCGCAGGAACAGAATATTACTATTATACTGTATTTCTCTGACGTCCTAGTGGATGCTGGGAACTCCGAAAGGACCATGGGGAATAGCGGCTCCGCAGGAGACTGGGCACAACTAAAGAAAGCTTTTAGGTCACCTGGTGTGCACTGGCTCCTCCCACTATGACCCTCCTCCAAGCCTCAGTTAGATTTTGTGCCCGGCCGAGGTTGGATGCACACTAGGGGCTCTCCTGAGCTTCTAGAAAGAAAGTATATAATTAGGTTTTTTATTTTACAGTGAGACCTGCTGGCAACAGGCTCACTGCAGCGAGGGACTAAGGGGAGAAGAAGCGAACCTACCTGCTTGCAGCTAGCTTGGGCTTCTTAGGCTACTGGACACCATTAGCTCCAGAGGGATCGACCGCATGGAACTGGCCTTGGTGTTCGGTCCCGGAGCCGCGCCGCCGTCCCCCTTACAGAGCCAGAAGCAAGAAGAGGTCCGGAAAATCGGCGGCAGAAGACATCAGTCTTCACCAAGGTAGCGCACAGCACTGCAGCTGTGCGCCATTGCTCCTCATGCACACTTCACACTCCGGTCACTGAGGGTGCAGGGCGCTGGGGGGGGGCGCCCTGAGCAGCAATAAAAACACCTTGGCTGGCATATATATCACAATATATAGCCCCAGAGGCTATATATGTGATAAATACCCCTGCCAGAATCCATAAAAATGCGGGAGAAAAGTCCGCGAAAAAGGGGCGGAGCTATCTCTCTCAGCACACTGGCGCCATTTTATCTTCACAGTGCAACTGGAAGACAGCTCCCCAGGCTCTCCCCTGTAGTTTTCAGGCTCAAAGGGTTAAAAAGAGAGGGGGGGCACTAAATTTAGGCGCAATATTGTATATACAAGCAGCTATTGGGAAAAATTCACTCAATATAGTGTTAATCCCTAAATTATATAGCGTTCTGGTGTGTGCTGGCATACTCTCTCTCTGTCTCCCCAAAGGGCTGTGTAGGGTCCTGTCCTCAGTCAGAGCATTCTGTCACGATCCGGGTATCTGGACGCCATTTCTTACCCATCAGATGCCTCCTAAGGCTGGCTCAGCGCTCCAGGACCGGATCCCATCTGTTATCCTAATGTTCACATTCCTGCATCCTCTCCTGTCTCTCTGAGACGCTGTCACAGTAACGCCTTATTACATCTGGCATGGCGTCTCCCGCGGCCTCCGCCGCCGTCCCTGAGCTTCTGCATGCAGAGTGTCAGAGTGGCGATTACATCAGCCGCGGCCTCCGCTGTGTCCGCGTGGTTGGATGTGCACTTGTCAGCCTGGCGTCTCCTGTCTCCAGTGGCCGGCGCCGCCATTACTGTTTTCATTACCACATGGATTACAAACCAAACTTCCCTCCAAGTGTCTGCATGGGCGCAGCCATCTTGGATTCTGTCAGCTGATCATTTCCTCCAATCTGTTGTCAGTATTGTTAATCTGCATAATTGCCTAGCCAATCCCTTCCTTGCTGCAGGTATAAATACACTGTGCCTGAGCAAGGAAGGCGTCAGTGCTTTGGTTGTCAAACCTAGTTCCTGTTTGTCTCTCTCCTGTGATTGTCTTCCAGGTTCCAGCTCCTGTCTCAAGACTTCCACCATAGAGACCCGCACCAGCATTCCACCTGCGGTGTAGCCTGACTCTCCAATCCATTGTGGATTCATCTGTTTCCAGCTACAACATTACCTGCTTCCAGCTCAGCTTCCAGCAGAGTACAGCTTCCCTTAAAGGGCCGGTGTCCTTTCTACACTTTACCACTCTCCACCGGTATTATTATTTCTCTGCTCTCAAGTTCTACATTTCAGTTCATATTTCATCGCTCCCAAGTTCATTTATTATTTAACTGGTTCCAGCCAGTATCCACTCCGTGCTAACAACAGTCTGGTTCCAGCCAGTATCCACAGCAGCTGTTTTACCTTCAGCAACCCAGCTTTTCCTGGAACACCAGCTGGCACAATCCTGGGTTATCTCCATTGCTACAGTCGGGCCTGGTAAGGACTTTCCATCTAGAAGATCATAAGAACTATCTCACACTACCAGTGCCCTGTGGCTCCTGCCATCCTGTAGTACCCAGGAACTGTATTTATTATTTGCTGACTTTTACGTTTTCTTTTACTGCTGCTGTGTTGCGGAGTTGTCATAATAAACATCATTGACTTTTATCCAAGTTGTCGTGGTCACGCCTTCGGGCAGTTATTATTCATGTTACTTACATGTCCAGGGGTCTGATACAACCTCCCAGGTTCCGGTACATCTCAGCCCCTACAACTGAGGCTGCCTCCCGTCAGCTCAGGCCCTCAGTTGTGACAGTAAGCACTGACCTAATGAATCCAGCCGGAGACCAGGATCAAGCGGCCAGGCCGATGCAAGAACTGGCAGGCCGACTAGAACATCAGGAGGCTGCACAGGGCCACATCATCCGCTGTCTCCAGGATCTCTCTACTCGGCTGGATGGGATTCAGACAACTCTCCGTGGATCAGGCGCATCTGGTGCGTCAACCACAGTGACTCCAGCTATAACCCCACCCACCTTACCCATTTCTGCTCCACGTCTTCATCTTCCAACGCCAGCAAAATTTGACGGATCTCCAAGATTCTGCAGGGGATTTCTCAACCAGTGTGAGATTCAGTTTGAGCTACAACCTGGCAATTTTCCCAGTGACCGTACAAAAATTGCCTACATCATCTCTCTTCTCAGTGGCTCCGCCCTTGACTGGGCATCACCGTTGTGGGAGAGGTCCGACACCCTGCTATCTTCTTACACTGCATTCGTGTCAACATTCAGGCGCATCTTCGACGAGCCAGGCCGGGTAACCTCAGCTTCATCCGAGATTCTCCGTTTACGCCAGGGGTCACGTACTGTAGGACAATATCTGATACAGTTCCAGATCCTGGCATCCGAACTGGCATGGAACGACGAGGCCCTCTATGCTGCATTCTGGCATGGCTTATCTGAGCTTATTAAAGATGAGTTAGCTACCAGAGACTTACCTTCTAAGTTAGATGAGCTAATCTCACTCTGCACGAAAGTTGATTTACGTTTCAGAGAGAGAGCAACTGAGCGTGGAAGATCATCTGCTCCAAAATCTTCTGCTCCTCCTCCTCGTCAACTGTCACCATCTAAAGATGAGCCCATGCAAATTGGCCGTTCCCGTTTAACTCCTGCTGAGCGCCGAAGACGTCTCTCTGAGTCTCTTTGTCTTTACTGTGCAGCTCCGTCTCACACCATCAATGCCTGTCCCGAACGTCCGGGAAAACTCCAAACCCTAGCTCGCCCATGAGAGGGCCGGCTAGGAGTAATGATCTCCTCTCCATCTCCTCATGATTGTAATCTCCCAGTCTCGCTTCAAGTTGCTCAATGTTATCGGAACGTCGTTGCTCTCCTTGATTCCGGAGCAGCTGGGAACTTTATTACTGAAGCCTATGTTAAACGGTGGTCCCTACCCACCGAGAGACTTCCTTCCTCCTTTTCCTTAACTGCCGTGGATGGCAGTAAAATTTTTGATACTGTTATTGCTCTAAGGACTCTACCAGTTCGTCTGAGAGTGGGAGTTCTTCATTCCGAACTTATTTCACTTTTAGTGATTCCAAGAGCCACACATCCTGTGGTCCTGGGCCTTCCATGGCTCCGTCTTCACAATCCTACAATTGATTGGACGACTACGCAAATCCTGGCATGGGGTTCCTCCTGTGCAGAGACATGTTTGTTTAAAGTATTGCCTGTCTGTTCTTCCTCCCCCAGGTCGTCTGATGTTCCACCTCCTCCATATCAAGATTTCACGGATGTGTTCAGTAAAGCTTCTGCTGATATCCTTCCTCCTCATAGAGAATGGGACTGCCCGATTGATCTCGTTCCAGGGAAGGTTCCACCTCGAGGCCGAACTTATCCGTTGTCTCTGCCTGAGACGCATTCTATGGAGGAATACATTAAAGAGAACCTAGCAAAGGGGTTCATTCGACCTTCTTCTTCCCCAGCCGGCGCAGGCTTCTTTTTTGTAAAAAAGAAAGATGGTGGTCTGCGGCCGTGCATCGACTACAGAGGTTTGAACGACATTACCATCAAGAACCGTTATCCTTTACCCCTGATTACTGAGCTCTTTGACAGAGTTAGCGGAGCTACCATCTTTACAAAGCTGGACTTGCGAGGTGCATACAATCTCATCCGGATCCGTGAGGGTGACGAGTGGAAGACCGCCTTTAACACCCGTGACGGACATTATGAGTACCTCGTCATGCCCTTCGGATTGAGCAATGTGTTATGATTCCCGTACTCCAGACCAGAGGTGATCTTATGGCAGAGGTCTGAGTACTGGGAAGATATGCTGGTTGTGGGAGCAGGAGAGCCTAGTAACCCCTGGCGCCCTAACTCCGTTGTCTCGCCCGTGTTATCAGAAATCCCCTGCGAGACTATGGTTGCTTGAGCCCATGGCAGCCGCGTTCGAAGGGCGGATTATGTCTGCCCAACCCCGATGCCCCCGCAGGTCTTAATGGGAGACAAAGGGAAATCCGAGACAGGGTGATAACAAGGGGCCCTCTGACTAAGCAACCAGGCCAGGGGTTACAAGCTAACTAACTTAAACCAAAGGTATGTGCGGACTAGCCGCCAGGGAAAAGGACAACCAAAGATCCACTGATCCGTTACTCCTATCCAGCACCGCTGGATACCAGAGTGGATCTGTGGGAGCGGAATCCTCCGCAAAAGCTCCAGAACACAAATAAACTAAATAATAAACAGTAAGCGGACAAGCCGCAACACACGGCTGCGCCGCGACTCACGAACACCACAGGATGTTAAAGGTGCTCGGTCAGACTCCAGGAATAGATGACAAACTTCCGAGTACAGGATCACTGAGGACAGGAACAACCGGATTGAGCAGTACTGGAAACTCTCTGTAGCTGACACAGGCAAACAGGAAGCTATCACCGGCGTCTGTAAGAAGTCCTGAGAGTGCCTTTATTCAGGAACCCTCCAATCAGGATCCAGACAAGGTAATCTCAGGTAATGCCGTGCAGCTTGCATGCTGCACGGCCAGCACACCAAAATATAATTAGAACAGACCCAGCAACGGGGAACGCGGCCGAACGTGGCGTCCCCGTTGCTAAGGTCAGAGCGGCTCCGTGCGCCCGGCGTCTAGCGTTGCCAGGGAGCCGGCGGCTGTACGCGCACGGCGTCCCTGGTTGCTAGGCGCCGGGCCGCACCGACGAGCGGACCCCGGCGCCTAACAGTACCCCCCCCTTGAGGAGGGGTCAAGGAACCCCTAAAGCCAGGTTTCTGAGGAAATTCTCGAAAAAATGCCCTTTTGAGCCTCGGGGCATGAAGATCCTCATCCAGGACCCAAGACCTTTCCTCTGGCCCATAACCTCTCCAATGTACCAAAAAATAAAGCCGACCCCGGGACAACTTGGAATCGAGAACCTTCTCCACCAAGAACTCCTGCTGACCCTGTACATTTATTGGTGATCTCCCCTGAGATATTTTACGAGGAAATCTACTAGACGAAACATATGGTTTCAGCAATGAGCAATGGAAGGTATTTCCGATCCGCAAAGTTTTTGGTAAACGTAACCGGAAAGCAACTGGATTGACTTTTTTGATAATGTGAAATGGTCCAATAAATCTAGGACCCAATCTGGCTGAGGTTTGTCGAAGTTTAATGTTGCAAGTCGACAACCACACCCTGTCTCCTACTTTAAAAGTGCACGGCCGCCGGAGCCTGTCAGAAATTTTTTTTTCCCGGAATGCTGCTTTTCTGAGAGCCAGGTGCACTTTTCTCCAAATAAGTTTAAGATGAGAGGTCAGGGCCAGAGAGGAGACAGAGGAATGTTGAAAAAATGAATTAGCTCTGGGGTGAAAACCAAAAACTGCAAAAAATGGAGACACATTGGTGGAGGAATGACAGGCATTATTATAAGCAAACTCCGCCAATGGAAGAAACTCAGACCAGTCATTTTGGAGTTTGGCCGAGTACAAACGCAAATATTGTTTTAGAGATTGGTTAACTCGCTCAGTCTGCCCATTGGATTGGGGATGATAGCCGGACGTTAAAGATAATTTCATCTTTAACGAAGCACAAAAAGACTTCCAAAATTGTGCAATGAATTGTGGACCCCGATCAGAAACAATATCAGTGGGTAAGCCATGGAGTCTGAAAACATGGCGGAGGAACAAGACTGCCAATCCCTGGGCAGATGGCAATCGGGGAAGAGCAATGAAATGGGCCATTTTGCTAAAACGGTCCACTACCACCCATATGACTCGGCATCCGGCTGACAGAGGGAGGTCCACCACAAAATCCATGGAGATATGCGACCATGGCCTAAGAGGAACATTCAAGGGCATAAGTTGACCTATAGGCAAAGAACGGGGAACTTTATGCTGTGCACAGACCTGACACGAAAAAACAAACTCTTTAATGTCTTTGGAAAGACCAGGCCACCATACTGAGCGGGAGACTAATTCCAAAGTCTTAGCGATTCCCGGATGCCCGGCAACTTTGCTATCATGAAACTCCGTCAAAACAGTTGCTCTCAAAAACTCAGGGACAAAAAGACGACCAGCAGGAGTATTTCCAGGAGCTTGATGTTGAAGCAGCTTTAACTGGGTAAATACATCCTGTGTGAGGCCTGCCCGAATGACTGAAGACGGAAGTATGGGAGTAACAGGACTGTTGTCTTGAACTGGAAGAAAACTGCGTGACAGGGCATCTGCCTTAGTATTCTTGGAACCTGGCCTGAAGGTGATAATGAATTTGAAACGAGTAAAAAATAAAGCCCAACGAGCCTGCCGGGCATTCAGTCGTTTAGCTGATTCAATGTATTGAAGATTTTTGTGATCAGTCAAAACTGAAATGGTATGAGTCGCTCCTTCAAGCCAATGCCTCCACTCCTCGAAAGCCCATTTAATAGCCAGCAATTCCCGGTTACCAACATCGTAGTTGGATTCTGCAGATGAGAATTTCCTGGACATAAAGGCACAAGGATGTAATTCAAGGGAATCCGGATCCTTCTGAGAAAGGATAGCCCCTACTCCAACCTCCGAGGCATCAACCTCAACAATGAAAGGCAATTCTGGGTTGGGATGTCTAAGGACAGGGGCTGAGACAAAGGCTTGTTTCAAGGCCTGAAAAGATAACTCAGCTTCACGTGACCAATTGGTAGGATCTGCTCCCTTCTTAGTCAGTGCCACAATGGGAGCAACTAGGTCAGAGAAAGAGTGAATAAATCTTCTATAGTAGTTCGCAAACCCTAAAAAGCGCTGAATTGCTTTTAAGTTGGTGGGTTGCGCCCAACTAAGGATGGCTTGGAGCTTCTTTGGTTCCATACGGAATCCCCGAGGGGAAATAATGTACCCTAAAAAGGATACCTCCGTGACATGAAATTCACACTTCTCCAGCTTGGCATATAGGTGATTTTCACGTAATTTCTTTAGAACCTGACGCACCTGGGTAACATGTTGTTCTACAGAGTCAGAATATATCAAAATATCGTCTAAGTAGACTACAACGAATCTTCCAAGAAATTCACGGAGCACATCATTAATGAGATCCTGGAAAACTGCCGGAGCGTTAGACAGGCCAAATGGCATAACCAGATACTCATAGTGGCCTGACTGAGTACTGAATGCCGTTTTCCACTCATCCCCTGACTTGATTCTGATGAGGTTATATGCTCCTCTCAGGTCAATCTTAGAAAAAATCACAGCCGAACGTAGCTGATCAAAGAGGACAGAGATCAGCGGCAGAGGGTAAGTATTCTTTACTGAGATTTTATTCAAAGCTCTAAAGTCAATGCAGGGTCTGAGTGAACCATCCTTCTTCTCTACGAAGAAGAAACCTGCACTTAAAGGGGATTTAGATGGCCTGATAAATCCTTTCCCAAGGCTTTCTTTCACATACTCATTCATGGCCATAGTTTCAGGACCAGACAATGCATATAACCTTCCTTTAGGCAACGTGGCACCAGGAATTAGCTCAATGGCACAATCATAAGGCCTATGGGGAGGCAGAATATCCGCATTGCCCTTGGAAAATACATCAACAAAATCCTGGTATTCCCCAGGAATGGGTGCGGGAACGGCGGCAGCTACTCGGATAGGAAGCGTAATACATTCTTTATTACAGATGGTACCCCATTGTAAGATCTCCCCCGACTGCCAATCAATGATGGGATTATGAAAGGCCAGCCAAGGGTGACCCAGAACCACAGGAACTGCTGGACAATGGGTAAGGAAAAACTCAATCTTTTCAGAATGCAGAGCTCCTACCGAGAGTAAAACAGGAGGTGTGCATAGAGAAATAACCCCATTGGACAAGGGACTCCCATCTAAACCATGCATGGTGACACACCTACCCAAGGTTAACTGAGGAATACCTAAGGCCTTGGCCCATGTTAAATCCATAAAGTTCCCTGCAGCTCCACTGTCCACAAAAGCAGAGACCGAGGAACAGAGGCTGCCAAAGGAAACTTTAGCAGGAACTAACAGTGAATTATTTGAGGAGATAAGCTGCAGACCAAAGTGAACCCCCTCACAACTCACTTGGTCAGGAAGTTTCCCGACTTGTTCGGACAACTACGGGCAAAATGTCCCTTACCTCCACAGTATAAACAAAGACCAGAATTTTGCCTCCTGGTTCTTTCTTCAGGAGACAATTTGGAAAGACCTATCTGCATAGGCTCCTCCATGTCTACAGGAATGGAAAGAACACAAGGAGTAGACCCGACAGATGCCCCTTTTTCAGCCCTCCGCTCTCTGAGCCGACGATCTATCTTAATAGAGAGCTCCATGAGTTTATCGAGAGTCTCAGGAGCGGGATACTGAAGGAAACTGTCTTTTATAGATTCAGATAAGCCGAGGCGAAACTGACTGCGTAGGGCTGGGTCATTCCATCCACAGTCGTTCGACCAACAGCGAAACTCCGTACAATAACTCTCTGCGGGATTCCTACCCTGTCTAAGAGCACGCAACTGACTCTCAGCGGACGCCTCTCTATCAGGGTCGTCATACAATAGCCCTAAAGATTTTAAAAAGGCGTCTACAGACGATAAGGCCGGATCGTCTGTCTTTAAACCAAAAGCCCAGGTCTGAGGATCCCCCTGAAGCAGAGAAATAATAATTCCAACCCGCTGAGCCTCCGTACCTGAGGAGACTGGTCTTAAACGAAAATAAAGTTTACAAGACTCTTTAAAATTAAAAAACTGTTTTCTATCCCCAGAAAAACGGTCAGGCAGATGCATTTTTGGTTCAGGGATGACCCTCGGGGAAGTCCGTAACAGATCTTCCTGTGACCTCACCCGGAGGAACAGATCCTGAACCATCTGAGTAAGTTCTTGAATCTGACTAACTAGAAGCTGGCCAGGATTTGGCCCAACACCGGCGGGATTCATGAGGCCGACAAAATCTCCCAACTGAATAAGTAAAAAAAAAGATTAACTCCTGTTAATTTAATTTTTTTTTTTTTTTTTTGTCTGGCCGGTGATAATGTTATGATTCCCGTACTCCAGACCAGAGGTGATCTTATGGCAGAGGTCTGAGTACTGGGAAGATATGCTGGTTGTGGGAGCAGGAGAGCCTAGTAACCCCTGGCGCCCTAACTCCGTTGTCTCGCCCGTGTTATCAGAAATACCCTGCGAGACTATGGTTGCTTGAGCCCATGGCAGCCGCGTTCGAAGGGCGGATTATGTCTGCCCAACCCCGATGCCCCCGCAGGTCTTAATGGGAGACAAAGGGAAATCCGAGACAGGGTGATAACAAGGGGCCCTCTGACTAAGCAACCAGGCCAGGGGTTACAAGCTAACTAACTTAAACCAAAGGTATGTGCGGACTAGCCGCCAGGGAAAAGGACAACCAAAGATCCACTGATCCGTTACTCCTATCCAGCACCGCTGGATACCAGAGTGGATCTGTGGGAGCGGAATCCTCCGCAAAAGCTCCAGAACACAAATAAACTAAATAATAAACAGTAAGCGGACAAGCCGCAACACACGGCTGCGCCGCGACTCACGAACACCACAGGATGTTAAAGGTGCTCGGTCAGACTCCAGGAATAGATGACAAACTTCCGAGTACAGGATCACTGAGGACAGGAACAACCGGATTGAGCAGGACTGGAAACTCTCTGTAGCTGACACAGGCAAACAGGAAGCTATCACCGGCGTCTGTAAGAAGTCCTGAGAGTGCCTTTATTCAGGAACCCTCCAATCAGGATCCAGACAAGGTAATCTCAGGTAATGCCGTGCAGCTTGCATGCTGCACGGCCAGCACACCAAAATATAATTAGAACACCCAGCAACGGGGAACGCGGCCGAACGTGGCGTCCCCGTTGCTAAGGTCAGAGCGGCTCCGTGCGCCCGGCGTCTAGCGTTGCCAGGGAGCCGGCGGCTGTACGCGCACGGCGTCCCTGGTTGCTAGGCGCCGGGCCGCACCGACGAGCGGACCCCGGCGCCTAACACAATGCTCCAGCTGTCTTCCAGCATTTTGTCAATGAGATTTTCAGAGACATTCTATACCGTCATGTCGTGGTCTATCTAGACGATATCCTCATTTTTGCCAACGATTTAGAGTAACATCGTTTTTGGGTTAAAGAGGTTCTGTCCCGTCTCCGTGTCAATCATCTCTATTGCAAATTAGAAAAATGCGTCTTTGAAGTCAAGTCCATTCCGTTTCTAGGGTACATTGTGTCCGGTTCCGGACTAGAGATGGATCCTGAGAAACTACAAGCAATTCAGAATTGGCCGGTACCCTTAACCCTCAAAGGGGTCCAGAGGTTCTTAGGGTTCGCCAATTATTACCGAAAGTTTATACGAGACTTTTCCACCATTGTGGCGCCTATTACTGCTTTCACCAAGAAGGGTGCTAACCCGTCCAAGTGGTCTGAAGAAGCCATGCAAGCTTTTCATCTTTTAAAACAGAGGTTCATCTCTGCGCCTGTCCTGAAACAGCCTGACATCGACTCTCCTTTCATCCTAGAGGTGGATGCCTCCTCCGTTGGAGTAGGAGCGGTGTTATCTCAGAGGGCTAAAGATGGCCATTTACATCCTTGCAGTTTCTTCTCCCGGAAGTTCTCCCCAGCTGAGCGCAACTATGCCATTGGCGACCAGGAGTTGCTAGCCATCAAGCTCGCTCTAGAAGAGTGGAGGTATCTGTTGGAGGGAGCTTCTCATTTAATCACCATACTTACAGACCACAAGAACCTTTTATACCTGAAGGGCGCACAATGTCTCAACCCTCGTCAGGCCAGATGGGCACTTTTCTTTTCCAGGTTCGACTTTAAACTCCAGTTCTGTCCGGGCTCTCAGAATCGCAAGGCCGATGCCCTTTCCCGCTCATGGGAGCAAGAAAATGAGTCAGAGTCTTCAGACAAGCATCCTATTATAAATCCGTTGGCATTCTCCACGGTAGGGATGGACTCTACGCCCCCATCAGGGAAAAGTTTTGTGAAGCCGATGCTAAGGAAGAAGCTCATGCATTGGGCCCATGCTTCCCGTTTTGCCGGACATACAGGTATCCAAAAAACCCTGGAGTTTATCTCTAGGTCCTATTGGTGGCCAACTCTGAAAAAGGACGTCTTGGAGTTTATTGCATCTTGCCCAAAGTGTGCCCAACATAAAGTATCCCGCCAGTCGCCTGCGGGGCAACTGGTTCCACTATCCGTTCCCCGTCGACCATGGACCCACTTGTCGATGGATTTCATTACAGACTTACCCATGTGCAACAAGTTCAATACCATCTGGGTGGTAGTTGACCGGTTCACCAAGATGGCACACTTCATTCCTCTCACCGGTCTTCCGTCAGCTTCCAAGTTGGCTCAAGTATTCATACAAGAGATCTTCCGACTCCACGTTCTTCCTGAAGAAATTATCTCAGATCGAGGAGTTCAATTCACAGCCAAATTCTGGCGAAGTTTATGTCAAGTCCTCCAAGTCAAGCTAAAGTTTTCCACGGCTTACCATCCTCAGACCAATGGTCAAACCGAGAGGGTGAATCAGGACTTGGAGGCCTTCCTCCGCATCTATGTGTCCTCCTCTCAAGATGACTGGGTTCAATTACTTCCCTGGGCCGAGTTCTGTCATAACAACCAGTATCATTCTTCATCTGCTTCAACACCATTCTTCACTAACTTTGGATTCCACCCTAAAGTTCCTGAGTTCCAACCGCTTCCAGCAACTTCTGTTCCCGCAGTGGATATCACCTTGCATCAGTTTGCCAATATCTGGAAGAGCGTACGATCAGCTCTGCTCAAGGCATCGTTCAGGTACAAGAAGTTTGCGGATAAGAAGCGTCGAGCAGTTCCTGCTCTCAAGGTGGGTGATCGGGTATGGTTATCCACGAAGAATTTGAGGTTAAGAGTTCCCAGTATGAAGTTTGCACCTCGCTATATCGGTCCTTTCAAGATTGAACAAGTCATCAATCCTGTTGCTTACAGACTCCAGTTGCCTCCCTTCTTAAAAATACCCAGGACATTCCATGTTTCCCTGTTGAAACCGCTGATCTTGAATCGGTTTCATTCCTCACTTCCTCCAACTCCGAAAGTCCAAACTCAACGAGGCGTTGAGTATGAAGTGGCCAAGATCCTGGACTCACGTCACCGTTACGGTCAACTACAATATCTTATTGACTGGAAGGGTTATGGTCCTGAGGAACGTTCATGGACCAATGCTTCTGATGTCCATGCTCCTGCCTTGGTCCGGAGATTCCATTCCAAGTTTCCTCAAAAGCCAAAGAAGTGTCCTGGGGCCACTCCTAAAGGGGGGGGGTGCTGTCACGATCCGGGTATCTGGACGCCATTTCTTACCCATCAGATGCCTCCTAAGGCTGGCTCAGCGCTCCAGGACCGGATCCCATCTGTTATCCTAATGTTCACATTCCTGCATCCTCTCCTGTCTCTCTGAGACGCTGTCACAGTAACGCCTTATTACATCTGGCATGGCGTCTCCCGCGGCCTCCGCCGCCGTCCCTGAGCTTCTGCATGCAGAGTGTCAGAGTGGCGATTACGTCAGCCGCGGCCTCCGCTGTGTCCGCGTGGTTGGATGTGCACTTGTCAGCCTGGCGTCTCCTGTCTCCAGTGGCCGGCGCCGCCATTACTGTTTTCATTACCACATGGATTACAAACCAAACTTCCCTCCAAGTGTCTGCATGGGCGCAGCCATCTTGGATTCTGTCAGCTGATCATTTCCTCCAATCTGTTGTCAGTATTGTTAATCTGCATAATTGCCTAGCCAATCCCTTCCTTGCTGCAGGTATAAATACACTGTGCCTGAGCAAGGAAGGCGTCAGTGCTTTGGTTGTCAAACCTAGTTCCTGTTTGTCTCTCTCCTGTGATTGTCTTCCAGGTTCCAGCTCCTGTCTCAAGACTTCCACCATAGAGACCCGCACCAGCATTCCACCTGCGGTGTAGCCTGACTCTCCAATCCATTGTGGATTCATCTGTTTCCAGCTACAACATTACCTGCTTCCAGCTCAGCTTCCAGCAGAGTACAGCTTCCCTTAAAGGGCCGGTGTCCTTTCTACACTTTACCACTCTCCACCGGTATTATTATTTCTCTGCTCTCAAGTTCTACATTTCAGTTCATATTTCATCACTCCCAAGTTCATTTATTATTTAACTGGTTCCAGCCAGTATCCACTCCGTGCTAACAACAGTCTGGTTCCAGCCAGTATCCACAGCAGCTGTTTTACCTTCAGCAACCCAGCTTTTCCTGGAACACCAGCTGGCACAATCCTGGGTTATCTCCATTGCTACAGTCGGGCCTGGTAAGGACTTTCCATCTAGAAGATCATAAGAACTATCTCACACTACCAGTGCCCTGTGGCTCCTGCCATCCTGTAGTACCCAGGAACTGTATTTATTATTTGCTGACTTTTACGTTTTCTTTTACTGCTGCTGTGTTGCGGAGTTGTCATAATAAACATCATTGACTTTTATCCAAGTTGTCGTGGTCACGCCTTCGGGCAGTTATTATTCATGTTACTTACATGTCCAGGGGTCTGATACAACCTCACAGGTTCCGGTACATCTCAGCCCCTACAACTGAGGCTGCCTCCCGTCAGCTCAGGCCCTCAGTTGTGACACATTCCCTGTGTGTGTGCGGTGTGTCGGTACGGCTGTGTCGACACGTTTGATGAGGAGGCTTATGTGATGGCAGAGCAGATGCCGATAAATGTGATGTCGCCCCCTGGGGGCCGACACCAGACTGGATGGATAGGTGGAAGGTATAAACCGACAGTGTCAACTCCTTACATAAAAGGCTGGATGACGTAACAGCTATGGGACAGCCGGCTTCTCAGCCCGCGCCTGCCCAGGCGTCTCAAAGGCCATCAGGGGCTCAAAAACGGCCGCTCCCTCAGATGGCAGACACAGATGTCGACACGGAGTCTGACTCCAGTGTCGACGAGGTTGAGACATATACACAATCCACTAGGAACATCCGTTACATGATCCCGGCAAATAAAAAATGTGTTACGCATTTCTGACATTAACCCAAGTACCACTAAAAAAAGGGTTTTATGTTTGGGGAGAAAAAGCAGGCAGTGTTTTGTTCCCCCATCAAATGAGTGAATGAAGTGTGAAAAAGCGTGGGTTCCCCCGATAAGAAACTGGTAATTTCTAAAAAGTTACTGATGGCGTACCCTTTCCCGCCAGAGGATAACTTACGCTGGGAGATATCCCCTAGGGTGGATAAGGCGCTCACACGTTTGTCAAAAAAGGTGGCACTGCCGTCTTAGGATACGGCCACTTGAAGGTACCTGCTGATAAAAAGCAGGAGGCTATCCTGAAGTCTGTATTTACACACTCAGGTACTAGACTGAGACCTGCAGATAGTGCTGCTGCAGCGTGGTCTGTAACCCTGTCAAACAGGGATACTAGTTTGCGAACATAAGACGTCGTCTTATATATGAGGGATGCACAGAGGGATATTTTGCCGGCTGGCATCCAGAATTAATGCAATGTCCATTCGGTCAGGAGGTTATTAGAGACCCGACACTGGACAGGTGATGCTGACTTTAAAAGGCACATAGAGCCTTATAAGGGTGTGGAATTGTTTGGGGATGGTCTCTGGGACCTCTTATCCACAGCAACAGCTGGGAAGAAATTTTTTTACCTCAGGTTTCCTCACAGCCTCAGAAAGCACTGTATTATCAGGTACAGTCCTTTCGGCTTCAGAAATGCAAGCGTGTAAAACGAGGGAAGAGGGAAAAAGCTGCACCAGTCAGCCAGTTCCCAGAATCAAAATTCTTCCCCCGCTTCCTCTGAGTCCACCGCATGACGCGGGGGCTCCACAGGCGTAGCCAGGTACGGTGGGGGGCCGCCTCAAAAATGTCAGCGATCAGTGGGCTCGCTCACAGGTGGATCCCTAGATCCTTCAAGTAGTATTTCAGGGGTACAAGCTGGAATTCGAGGCGTCTCCCCTCCGCCGTTTCCTCAAATCTGCCTTGCCGACAACTCCCTCAGGCAGGGAGACTGTGCTAAAGGAAATTCACAAGCTGTATTCCCAGCAGGTGATAGTCAAGGTACCCCTACTTCAACAAGGACGGGGTTACTATTCCACACTGTTTGTGGTACCGAAACCGGACGGTTCGGTGAGACCCATTTTATATTTGAAATCCTTGAACACATACATAAAAAAATTCAAGTTCAAGATGGAATCGCTCAGGGCGATTATTGCAAGCCTGGAGGAGGGGGATTACATGGTATCCCTGGACATCAATGAGGCTTACCTACATGTCCCCATTTACCATCCTCACCAGGAGTACCTCAGATTTGTGGTACAGGATTGCCATTACCAATTCCAAACACTGCCGTTTGGACTGTCCACGGCGCCGAGGGTCTTTACCAAGGTAATGGCAGAAATGATTATATTCCTTCGAGAAAGGAAGTTTTAATTATCCCGTACTTGGACGATCTCCTTATAAAGGCGAGGTCCAAGGAGCAGTTGTTGGTCGGAGTAGCACTATCTCGGGAAGTGCTACAACAGCACGGATGGATTCTATACATTCCAAAGTCACACCTGGTTCCTACCACACGCCTACTGTTCCTGGGGATGGTTCTGGACACAGAACAGAAAAAAGTGTTTCTCCCGCAGGAGAAAGCCAAGGAGCTGTCATCTCTAGTCAGAGACCTCCTGAAACCAAAACAGGTATCGGTGCATCACTGCACACGAGTCCTGGGAAAAATGGTAGCTTCTTACGAAGCAAAATTCCATTCGGCAGGTTCCATGCAAGAACCTTTCAGTGGGACCTCTTGGACAAGTGGTCGGGATTGCATCTTCAGATGCATCGGCTGATAACCCTGTCTCCAAGGACCAGGGTATCTCTACTGTGGTGGCTGCAGAGTGCTCATCTTCAAGAGGGCCGCAGATTCGGCATACAGGACTGGGTCCTGGTAACCACGGATGCCAGCCTTCGAGGCTGGGGGGCAGTCACACAGGGAAGAAATTTCCAAGGACTTTGGTCAAGTCAGGAGTCGTCCCTACACATAAATATTCTGGAACTGAGGGCCATTTACAATGCCCTAAGTCTGGCAAGGCCTCTGCTTCAAAACCAGCCGGTACTGATCCAATCAGACAACATCACGGCAGTCGCCCATGTAAACCGACAGGGCGGCACAAGAAGCAGGATGGTGATGGCAGAAGCCACAAGGATTCTCCGATGGGCGGAAAATCACGTCTTAGCACTGTCAGCAGTGTTCATTCCGGGAGTGGACAACTGGGAAGCAGACTTCCTCAGCGGACACGACCTACACCCGGGAGAGTGGGGACTTCATCCAGAAGTCTTCCAACTGTTGGTAAACCGTTGGGAAAGGCCACAGGTGGACATGATGGCGTCCCGCCTAAACAAAAAACTAGAGAGATATTGCGCCAGGTCAAGGGACCCTCAGGCGATAGCTGTGGACGCTCTAGTGACACCGTGGGTGTACCAGTCAGTTTATGTGTTCCCTCCTCTGCCTCTCATACCAAGGGTACTGAGAATAATAAGAAAACGAGGAGTAAGAACAATACTCGTGGTTCCGGATTGGCCAAGACGAGCGTGGTACCCGGAACTTCAAGAGATGATCTCAGAGGACCCATGGCCTCTGCCGCTCAGACAGGACCTGCTGCAGCAGGGGCACTGTCTGTTCCAAGACTTACCGCGGCTGCGTTTGACGGCATGGCGGTTGAACGCCGGATCCTGGAGGAAAAGGGCATTCCGGAGGAAGTCATTCCTACGCTGATTAAAGCCAGGAAAGATGTAACTGCAAAGCATTATCACCGCATATGGCGGATGTATGTTGCTTGGTGTGAGGCCAAAAAGGCCCCAACAGAGGAATTTCAACTGGGTCGATTTCTGCATTTCCTACAAGCAGGAGTGACTATGGGCCTGAAATTAGGCTCCATTAAGGTACAGATCTCGGCTCTGTCGATTTTCTTCCAGAAAGAACTAGCTTCACTACCGGAAGTTCAGATGTTTGTTAAGGGAGTGCTGCATATTCAGCCCCTTTTGTGCCTCCAGTGGCACCTTGGGATCTCAACGTGGTGTTGAGTTTCTTAAAATCACATTGGTTTGAGCCACTTAAAACCGTGGATCTAAAATATCTCACGTGGAAAGTGGTCATGTTATTGGCCTTGGCTTCAGCCAGGCGTGTGTCAGAATTGGCGGCTTTGTCATGTAAAAGCCCTTATCTGATTTTCCATATGGATAGGGCAGAATTGAGGACTCGTCCCCAGTTTCTCCCTAAGGTGGTATCAGCTTTTCACTTGAACCAACCTATTGTGGTGCCTGCGGCTACTAGGGACTTGGAGGATTCCAAGTTACTGGACGTAGTCAGGGCCTTGAAAATTTATGTTTCCAGGACGGCTAGAGTCAGGAAAACTGACTCGCTATTTATCCTGTATGCACCCAACAAGCTGGGTGCTCCTGCTTCTAAGCAGACTATTGCTCGCTGGATTTGTAGCACAATTCAGCTGGCGCATTCTGCGGCTGGACTGCCGCATCCTAAATCAGTAAAAGCCCATTCCACAAGGAAGGTGGGCTCATCTTGGGCGGCTGCCCGAGGGGTCTCGGCTTTACAACTTTGCCGAGCTGCTACTTGGTCAGGGGCAAACACGTTTGCAAAATTCTACAAATTTGATACCCTGGCTGAGGAGGACCTTGAGTTCTCTCATTCGGTGCTGCAGAGTCATCCGCACTCTCCCGTCCGTTTGGGAGCTTTGGTATAATCCCCATGGTCCTTTCGGAGTTCCCAGCATCCACTAGGATGTCAGAGAAAATAAGATTTTACTCACCGGTAAATCTATTTCTCGTAGTCCGTAGTGGATGCTGGGCGCCCGTCCCAAGTGCGGATTGTCTGCAATACTTGTATATAGTTATTGCCTAACTAAAGGGTTATTGTTGAGCCATCTGTTGAGAGGCTCAGTTGTTTTCATACTGTTAAACTGGGTATGGTATCACGAGTTATACGGTGTGATTGGTGTGGCTGGTAAGAGTCTTACCCGGGATTCAAAATCCTTCCTTATTATGTCAGCTCGTCCGGGCACAGTGTCCTAACTGAGGCTTGGAGGAGGGTCATAGTGGGAGGAGCCAGTGCACACCAGGTGACCTAAAAGCTTTCTTTAGTTGTGCCCAGTCTCCTGCGGAGCCGCTCTTCCCCATGGTCCTTTCGGAGTTCCCAGCATCCACTACGGACTACGAGAAATAGATTTACCGGTGAGTAAAATCTTATTTTACCGTACTCTGATATTCGGAGGGAACCCAGTGGAGACCAACTGCAAGTGCACCTGGACCAGGCATCGCCCACCTATTCAAACCAACCTATGACCCCTCTTGTACTGTAAATGACCAGTCCTTTGACCTATAGGTGAAAAGATTACAGTTTATATTGTATTATGTTTTAGCCAAATGTATAAAAAGCCAAGCTGCCTGGACGGTCTCTCTCTCTCTCTCTCTGAAGGTCATCTTGCTTGATTGACTGAGCACCGGGTCCGTGTGGCGCTGGTGAAACAAACATATGTACCATTGAATATAGCCTCTTTTCTCTTATTGTGATTGTATATCTGTTGTAACCCCCTTTTAGCAAATATATGTTGGTGGGTCGGATCCCAGCATTTTAAATACAATTGGTGTCGTGTCTCTTTCCTGGTTTAAAGTGTATTTCAGCCACACGTGTAGCTGCATTGTGCTTACAGCGTGTCGGTGTGTGTGTACGCTCAGTGAGTAAAAAGTACGTAGGTTAATGATTACATCCAGCAGCCGCAGCTGCTCAAATTTCAGTGTAAAAGGTATTGCTTTAAAAGGTATTGCTTTTCTGTCCTGTATGTAAATCAGCTTTTACAATTGGGAGCTCAGTCAGGGAATTCACACATTCATAGACTTGCAGGCCAGAGCAAACTTTGATCTATCAGCAAAGGGTGGAGACACATCTTTAAGTGAAACCTTTTCCTGGTTGCTAGGGTGTTTTAAAACCCTCTTTTGTACTGAATTAGATCACGTCTGCTCTGTCTAGTCTACAGAAGTGCTGATAGAACCCGAAGGAAACAGAAAAAAAAGCTATTTAAAATCTGTGTGTAAAAAATAGGAAAAAAGCTATTTAAAATCTGTGTGTAAAAATTTGTGGTGCCAAAAGTGAGTACACAAAGCGTACAGATACTTTGCATACTCTCATATACTGCTGCCATAGGTCCATAGGTTATTACAGTCATTATAGATCTGTGTGAAATCGGATACATTTGTTTGCTATATAGATAAATTTGAAATAAGTGTATTAAGGGTGTAATTATAAAACACAAAACGCAGTTCTGGCCTGGTCATTAAGGTTTATACAGAACAAGTGTGGGTTGTGTTAGTGAGCGATAATAGTTTGTATTGCTCACATTTATAGAGATTGTGTGGTTTTATTGCATACGCACGTTTATACACGAACGGACAAAGTACAGGGTCGCACACGTGGTGTAAAGGCACGCTCAGTCGCGTGTTTATGCAAGGTTGCGTAGGATTGCGGACGCTAAGTACAAATCACACAATAGTTCAAGTAAAAAGCGGGGTAATATACTTTAATACAATAGCACATAACTATCCGATTTCAAAAGCAGGTTACCTAAATGTTTTGTTTAAACTGTAAGTACCTCTGGGGTAAAGTAGCCAACCTTGGCGAGTGAAATTTCCTGTACAGAAAAGAAAAACACTGTGTATTTGAGTGAGTGAAAGCAGGAGTGAACGGTTATCGAACCCCGGAATTCGGGATCCCATAGGTGACACTAAGTAAGCGGAGGCTTGGTGGCGTGAGGCGGCTGACTTACGTTAATACAAATAGAGAAATACGCAAATCGTGAGGAGATTTGCAAAGGAGCGTAACAGGGAATTGTGAATTGTGAAATATGAATTGTGAATTGAAGTAAAGGTTTTTTGTTACGCTCCGGCTGAGGAGCGCAGCTTGTCTATTCGACTCCAGTGGTCGTAGGGCAGATAGGTAACAAGTACCTATACGCTGTGCGATTGGACCGCATGTTTGTGGGTACGATACGTGGCGCAACTTGATACCCCTTTGCGAGCTTTTGTGTAAACCGCGGTATCATTAGCACCGTGTAGAGCATACGCAAGCGTGATTTGTGTATAGCAAAAAGGGAAGTTTTCGCTGGTCTCTCTCAGGAAAATCTTCAACGGTAGATATTCACTGGTTAAGGTAAGTTACTCCTAAAACTTCCAGTGAATAGAAGCCAGTAAGGGCCTCACTGGGTACGCGATGGTCACTATTGGAGTGAGTCGTGGTACATCAGCGGAGAAGGAGCGAGTGAAAGCGTTAGGTGTCTTTCACTGTCTATTGTGTTGTGCATTTGGGGATCCAATTGCAAAAGCAGTGGACGTTTAATAGCCAGGGTTCAGGCTGATGAGCCGCGGCCCAGGGGGTCAGCGAGGTTTATTATGTATGGGAAATACAGTACACACACGGAGTCTTTTTGCAATGAATGGGTGCGTATGACTGTTGAAGATAGGGCATCATTCCTTAGAGTGGGCAGCTTTGAATCAGAGATACTGCAGAACGTAATGATTAGAATATGTCTTATCAAATCTAGAAAACAAAGGATCAGACATAACGACTGTTTAAACCTGTGGCAGCAGGAGGGGGAGGTGCAAAGGGAACTGACTCGCACAGCAGGTTCCAAACCTGGCAGGAATGTGAGTACGAACACACCATTACCGACACAGGTCGAAGGGGAGAAAATGGCTACAATCAATGGTGCATTGGAAAACGATAGAGACATTCATGAAAAATGTATTAACCCTAACCCATGCATATTGTACCCTGTCTTAAGTTCTCTCCAAGGTCATAGGTCAGAGGAAAATGATGCATCCATCTCACTCTCAGCCCTCATCTAGGCAGTCGCCTTACAGGAAACTCAGGTGGGCCCTGTCCAACTAGTAAGAGCAGTAACAGTGTCTCCCACTGAAAGGACTGGTGAGATCACAGACATCGGTAAGTGTGAGACTGTTCATTACACAGAGACAATAACACCTCACAGTGAGCAGATTAGGAATGGAATGGTTGGGTTACATCCTGTCTTGGAAATAGTAACTCCCAATAGGAGGACCGATAGTCAGGGAGTAACCCTCACCAGGAATAATGCAATGTATTGCCCGTGGACCAGATCACAACTGCGGTTAATCATTTCAGAATTCCCGACCCCCCCAATAAGGCATTGAGGGTCAGGGTGCAAACATCTTTGCCTAATTGGAGAGGGGTCACAGTAGATATTCTCATAGAGTGCGTTATGGAACATCACAGGAATATCGCTATACGCAGAGAACAACAGGAGGAGAGGTTGAGGACTGTAAATATACAGGCTCTTACATCTGCCTAAACCCCAGACCCTTGATGTTTGGAGAAGACCAAGACAATGTTACATTTGTAGGAAGGAAGGGCATTTTGCCAGAGATTGTAGGAGTAGTAGGACACATAGTCAATATAGACACCTTAGATAGAAAACACGAGCCACATTATTAAACACATAGACGGGACCAAGGGACATATAGTAAGGAATCACAAGCCATATAGAAAACACAGATTCGGCTAATGGGAACAAAATAAATGCAACATTACCCTTTGACAAAACTTGCTGGGGTTAAGATGGGGCCTCTAAACTTTTGCTTCTTTTTCTAGCAGGAATGGCCCCTGATTAACTTAACAGGAGCTTTGTTAGATATGATATACATATAATGTGCTCCCGCTCAGGAAGTACAAAGTATGTTAGACACCCACGAAGACTAATGTTACATTTCACCGTTCTAGATTCATGTCCATCACAGGTAGAGGAAATTATCTCACAGATACCGGGTTCCCTATGAACTTAGGATGGACAGGACACTGGATTGATGGCTGGTATAGTCCCAATAGCGATACAACAAACACAGATTTTTTTTTTAAGGGGAGCAGACCAAGTAGAGAATCACTTCCCAGTAGTGCCCAATCCAGTTGTCAAATTTTATAAAATCTTCTTTACATCTACAAACTTATCTGTCACCAACTTCTATTCTGTTTCTCCACAATTTCCTCTTCATCTTTTGCGTTCACACAGGGTGGTCCAATACATGGACCCAATTACAGTTCAAACACCACATGCCTACTCGGTCCTTCAGAGTTCCCCCCAAACCCAGTATATCTCACCAGCAGGATGACACCAGTATTACTGCAGTGTGCCTTGTCATGCACAAAGGGTGGAGAATGGGAATACTGGTGAAGGAGATTGTGTACAGACACTGATATGCATGATGGTGACGGCCTGTTGGTGAATGGCAAACCTGACATTTTCCTTTTCATTTTCCCTCTCTTCTCTCATCCAGAGATGTTTTTACTTCCACAACTGATAACATGAAATAATTAAATTGAAACTCAAAATTTGTGTTCACTACAGGAAAAAGCAGTCTGGAAGGCGAAGGGATATGGTCAGGAGTCTTCAGGACTTTGGACAGATGGACACAGTAAGCCAGTGGCCCCCAGAGCATGTCTTCCAAGCATAGCTGAGGCAGCACACGGTCTGACTCATCTGGGCAAGGAAGGTATGTGCAAACTGGAGTGCACCAGGGTTCTCTTCTCATGCAGGTAAGAAAGCAATGACATGTCTTGCTTGAGGAAGAATATTGGTAAGGCAATACCAACAGAGCCATCCCATATCCCTCCTACAGCCGGAACTTTTCAGGTAATACAAATCGACTTCATACAGTTACCACCCTGTAGGAATTTGAAATATGTGTTAGTATGTTCTGATGTGTTTTCCAGCTGGGTAGAAGCATTTCCCGCTGCCACAAATACTGCTGTCTTCACTGCAAAGAAAATCGTGCAGGAATTTGTGTGCAGATATGGTATCCCTAGAATGATTGAAAGTGATAGGGGTACCCATTTTACAGGTGAAGTCTTTCAGGTCATGTGCAAACTGATGGGAATTAATAGCAAGTTGCACACTCCGTACTGACCACAGGCGAGTGCGAAGGTAGAGAGAATGAACAGCACTATTAAGAATAAGCTGAGCAAAGTGATGGTTGAAACTGGATTGATGTGGCCAGAAGCTTTGCCATTAGTGTTTCTGATAATTCTGTTTTTGATCAGGACAATTTGTTTTGGTGAGGGTCCCAGAGACGTCGAGCAAGGATCTGGAATGGGTTCTGATGGCGAGTACGGATTTGTAGGATCTCAGGAGCAGCACATCACTCGAGTAAAGGCTGGTATCAGTAAGCGCTCTGGTAGTCATGGAGCTCGGAGGCAATGTGAGGGGTTATTGTCTGATGAATATTGTATTTGTAGGAATTGCGAGAACATAGTCGAAGATGGGTGCATCCAGAGATGTCAGTCCAACATTAATATCGACATGGACCAACATCCGTTGAGTGATTACCACTCATTAGTGGGTAAGGTCTTAAACCAGACAGAATGCTGGGTGTGCTCACAGGTACCCCAAGGACAGAGTAAGTCAGGATTAGTGCCGTACCCTTTAACGATAGATGAGGTACTCGAATTACGGGGTGGGAGACCGGTGGACAAGAAATTCAATATATCTAGGCCCCCTAGCTTGAAGCTCCACCAGTATCATGTAGATAGGTCACTATTGTGTTTTAATATTTCCAATTTCCAAAAACCATGAAATTGGGAAGTGACGTGGAATGACCAGACAATGACCTTTTCACACAGAGTTGATAGGATACCTATCGACTCTGAACTTGTACGCAAGATAGCCAACAGTGGGAAGTATTTTCGGTACCGGTATACACGTGGAAGCAAAACCATGTGGGTTGGAAAGGTATCGCAGGGGTATTGTGCCCATGTCATCCAGCCCGATACTTGTACTGAACAAATGAGAGAACTAGGGATTGGTTTCTTTACATGGAAGATTTGCAATATGGTGTTGTTACATTTTGTCCCCTATGTTCTCCAAGATGATGCCTATTTTATATGTGGGAGGAAAGCGTACAAGTGGTTTACTCCGAGCTCTGAGGGATTGTGTTATATTGGGAGAGTATTACCAGAGGTCATGACCATAACCCACGACAAAATGAAAGACGTTCACCGCAACGCTCAGACTCCTTATACTCATACCCATTATGAACACATCATCAAGAGACACCTCATAGATAGGGCAGAGCACGCAGCCTCTGATTTGATCCATGAATCCACCGGGATTCAGTTCCTTCTCACATTAGATATCACCTGTACTGCCAGAGGAACTATAGGTACATCCATGCGCTGGCGAACTTGATAGATAATATCACCGACATGTATGATGACACCTTCAGGTATACGGGAAGGGAGTTACAAGCCTACAAGAAGGAGATGATCCAGCACAGGATGGTCCTTAATTATGTTACAGCTGTCACAGGTGGGTACTGTGTTACCCTGGCAACTCAATATGGTGCGAAGTGCTGTACGTATATTACGAATAGCACTGACGACCCCACGGAGATCATCGATCAAAAGATGGATGAGATCTTACAGTTGAAGTGGGAGTTCAGGAGGAAGCACAACCTTACCTTGACGGCTGTGGGTAATGAACTGACCGGCTGGGTCTCATGGTTGAACCCACGCAAATGGTTCTCAGGGTTAGGAGAGTGGGCACAGAATGTTATTATGAGTGTGGGAAAGTTTCTCCTTTGTATCCTGGGAGTCATCATAATTATTGGTCTGATATTCAGGTGTGTTCAAATCTTGAGGCGGCGCAAGCACGGCACAAATTTGATGAGTTTAAGGAGAGAGGGAGTTGTTACAGCAGCAGATTTCATTTATGATCCATCCATAGAAACAGTGTTATGATAAGGATTGCAAATGAATTTCATGGCCTGTTTCTTTGACCATTTTTCTCTGTCTCCCCGTTTACCCAGAAACATCCAACCGGAAAAGACGTCAACCCTACCCAATGTTTATGTGAATGCAGTTTTTTTTTATATGTGTCTTACCTTCATCTCTGCAACCTCCAGTTAATGGCACACATAGTCGACAGGTGTTATCCACATATAGTAGCACTCACATATGTTTCCTCTCCATGTATCATCAACTAAATGTGCTCCCCATTTGTTGGTATTAGAAGCCGAAGAGGTGAGGGTCAAAAGCCCTTGCCCGAAAGGAGCTCGGTAGTGTTTGTTTGCCCAAGTACAGACCCTTAATACGGGATAAGAAGGATTTAATGTATACTTCGTAATACCTCGAAGCTTGCTTAGAACATATACGGCACGATGATACATGCCCCTCAGACATTGATTCATACATACATGCTTTTTACTATCCCACTAGGCTATACATTTCCCACCTACAACTCTCCCCCGATCATCCAAACTTTGTATATATTGTATTGATAATATTTTCAGTTTATTAGTTAAGTGTGGCAGTTATTGATGACTGCCAAAGGGTGGACTGTCGAAGTCGAAAATATTATTGTCACATGCACCAAGTACAAACACCACACAGATGGCCTCCGTGCGCGTACTTGTTCTGCCGTGCGTGCGCATATTTGCAAGTTGCATATGACCGCTCACGCGTACCTGCGTATTAGCGCGTGGTATGAGTAATTACAGTAGCATTTGTATTCGCACGGAAAAGCCACAAAGACATATCTCATATTTAATCCACATAGTGCAAAATGTACACATAGCCCACATGCACCACACCAGCAAGTTATACTTGTTTAAAAGTTACAATAACAAAGGGATTCACCTTTACAGGATATGAGGGGACAGCATTAGGTTAGGAGGTGGTGTTTGGTATCTAGCTGTAGGGTATTTTAAGGGCAACATTCCGGTAGCAGTTTGCAGAAGATAGCACGCTCCTGCACTTAATTATGGGCAGGAACAGAATATTACTATTATACTGTATTTACCGTACTCTGATATTCGGAGGGAACCCAGTGGAGACCAACTGCAAGTGCACCTGGACCAGGCATCGCCCACCTATTCATCTTGCTTGATTGACTGAGCACCGGGTCCGTGTGGCGCTGGCGAAAAAAACGTATGTACCATTGAATGTAGCCTCTTTTCTCTTATTGTGATTGTATATCTGTTGTAACCCCCTTTTAGCAAATATATGTTGGTGGGTCGGATCCCAGCATTTTAAATACAATTGGTGTCATGTCTCTTTCCTGCTAAGGTTTAAAGTGTATTTCTCTTACGTCCTAGAGGATGCTGGGGACTCCGTAAGGACCATGGGGATAGACGGGCTCCGCAGGAGACATGGGCACTTTAAGAAAGACTTTAGGTATGGGTGTGCACTGGCTCCTCCCTCTATGCCCCTCCTCCAGACCTCAGTTGGATACTGTGCCCAGAAGAGACTGGGTGCATTACAGGGAGCTCTCCTGAGATTCCTGTCAGAAAGTATTTTAGTTAGGTTTTTTATTTTCAGGGAGCTTGCTGGCAACAGACTCCCTGCATCGAGGGACTGAGGAGAGAGAAACAGACATACTTCTGTGAGTTTCAAGGCTCTGTTTCTTAGGCTACTGGACACCATTAGCTCCAGAGGGATTGGTACGCAGGTCTCACCCTCGCCGTCCGTCCCAGAGCCGCGCCGTTGTCCTTGCAGAGCCGGAAGATAGAAGCCGGGTGAGTATGAGAAGAAAAGAAGACTTCAGAGGCGGCAGAAGACTTCTTGATCTTCACAGAGGTAACGCACAGCACAGCAGTAAAGCTGTGCGCCATTGCTCCCATACACCTCACACTCGGCAGTCACTGTAAGGGTGCAGGGCGCAGGGGGGGGCGCCCTGGGCAGCATTTAAACCTCTCCTTTGGCAAAAATACATATATACATGTACAGCTGGGCACTGTACATGTATATAAAGAGCCCCCACCAGTTTTTTAAGATTTTTGAGCGGGACAGAAGTCCGCCGCCGAGGGGGCGGGGCTTCTACTTCAGCACTCACCAGCGCCATTTTCTCCACAGCACAGCGCTGAGAGGAAGCTCCCCGGACTCTCCCCTGCTTACTCACGGTGACAGAGGGTTTTCAAGAGGGGGGAGGGGGCACATAATTGGCGCTTATACATATAAAAGGCGCTACTGGGTAAACATTTTGTGTTTCTTCCTGGGTCATATAGCGCTGGGGTGTGTGCTGGCATACTCTCTCTCTCTCTGTCTCTCCAAAGGTCCTGGTGGGGAAGCTGTCTTCAGATAAGAGTTTCCCTGTGTGTGTGGTGTGTCGGTACGCGTGTCGACATGTCTGAGGTAGAAGGCTCGCCTAGGGAGGAGGAGGAGCATATGAATGTGAGGTCTCCGTCGGCAGCGCCGACACCTGACTGGATAGATATGTGGAATGTTTTAAGTGCTAATGTAAATTTATTGCACAAAAGATTAGACAAAGCTGAAGCTAGGGAACATTCAGGGAGTCAACCCATGTCTGTCCCTAGGTCGCCGGGACCTTCGGGGTCTCAAAAGCGCCCACTATCCCAAATAGGAGGCACAGATACCGACACGGATTCTGACTCCAGTGTCGACTACGATGATGCAAAGTTACAGCCAAAAGTGGCTAAATGTATTCGTTAAATGATTATTGCAATAAGAAACCGGAGGTAACTTTTCCCTCCTCACATGAGTTGAACGAATTATGTGAAAAAGCTTGGGAATCTCCAGACAAAAAACTGCAGATTCCCAAAAGGATTCTTATGGCATATCCTTTCCCGCCAACGGACAGGATACGGTGGGAATCCTCCGCTAGGGTAGACAAAGCATTGACACGCTTATCAAAAAAGATAGCGCTACCATCCCAAGATACGGCTACCCTCAAGGATCCAGCTGACCGCAAGCAGGAGGTTACCTTGAAGTCCACTTACACGCATTCTGGTACGTTACTCAGACCGGCAATTGCGTCGGCCTGGGTTTGTAGCGCTGTAGCAGCATGGACAGATTCCTTATCAGCGGAAATTGAGACCCTAGATAAGGATACCATTTTATTGACCCTAGGGCATATAAAAGATGCTGTCTTATATATGAGACATGCTCAAAGAGACATTAGTCTACTGGGTTCCAGAATAAACGCTATGTCTATTTCTGCTAGGTGAGTCTTATGGACCCGGCAGTGGACAGGTGATGCCGACTCAAAGAGGCATATGGAGGTTTTACCTTACAAGGGTGAGGAATTGTTTGGGGAAGGTCTCTCGGACCTCGTCTCCACAGCTACGGCAGGTAAATCGAATTTTTTGCCTTATGTTCCCTCACAGCCTAAGAAAGCGCCACATTATCAAATGCAGTCCTTTCTTTCAAATAAAAGCAAAAGAGTACGTGGATCGTCCTTTCTTGCCAGAGGCAACGGCAGAGGAAAAAAGCTGCACAACACAGCTAGTTCCCAGGAACAGAAGTCCTCCCCGGCCTCTGCAAAATCTACCGCATGACGCTGGGGCTCCGCTGAGGGAGTCCGCTCCAGTGGGGGCACGTCTTCGAGTTTTCAGCCACATCTGGGTTCACTCACAGGTGGATCCCTGGGCAATGGAAATTGTTTCTCAGGGATACAAGCTGGAATTCGAAGAGGTGCCTCCTCGCCGGTTTTTCAATCGGCTCTACCGACTTCTCCCCTAGAAAGAGAGATAGTGTTAAATGCTATTCACAAATTGTGTCTTCAACAAGTGGTGGTCGAGGTTCCCCTGCTTCAAAGAGGGAAGGGATACTACTCAACTCTGTTTGTAGTCCCGAAACCGGACGGTTCGGTCAGACCCATTTTGAATTTAAAATCCCTGAACCTATACTTAAAACGGTTCAAGTTCAAGATGGAATCGCTCAGAGCGGTCATCGCCAGCCTGGAAGGGGGGGATTTTATGGTATCTCTGGACATAAAGGATGCATACCTTCATGTTCCCATTTATCCACCTCACCAGGCGTACCTGAGATTTGCGGTACAGGATTGTCATTACCAATTTCAGACGTTGCCGTTTGGGCTTTCCACGGCCCCCGAGGATTTTCACCAAGGTAATGGCGGAAATGATGGTGCTCCTGCGCAAGCAGGGTGTCACAATTATCCCATACTTGGACGATCTCATAAAAGCGAGATCACGAGAGAAGTTACTGAACAGCGTGTCACTTTCACTGAAGGTGTTACAGCAACACGGCTGGATTCTCAATATCCCGAAGTCGCAGCTGGTTCCTACGACTCGTCTGACCTACTTGGGCATGATTCTGGACACAGACCAGAAAAGGGTTTTTCTTCCGATAGAAAAAGCTCAGGAACTCATGACTCTAGTCAAGAACCTATTGAAGCCAAAACAAGTGTCAGTACATCATTGCACTCAAGTCCTGGGAAAGATGGTGGCAACATACGAAGCCATTCCCTTCGGCAGGTTCCATGCAAGGACTTTCCAATGGGACCTATTGGACAAGTGGTCCGGGTCACATCTACAAATTCATCAGCTGATCACCTTGTCCCCCAGAGCCAGGGTATCTCTCCTGTGGTGGCTGCAGAGTGCTCACCTTTTAGAAGGCCGCAGGTTCGGCATTCAGGACTGGATCCTGGTGACCACAGATGCGAGCCTCAGCGGGTCAGGAGCAGTCACACAGGGAAGAAACTTCCAAGGACTTTGGACAAGTCAAGAGACTTGTCTTCACATCAACATCCTGGAACTGAGGGCCATATACAACGCCCTACGTCAAGCGGAGAACTTACTTCGCGACCAACCAGTTCTGATCCAGACAAATTCACCGCAGTGGCTCATGTAAACCGCCAAGGCGGCACAAGGAGCAGAGTGGCAAAGCCGCCAGGATTCTTTGCTGGGCGGAAAATCATGTAAGCGCACTGTCAGCAGTATTCATTCCGGGAGTGGACAACTGGGAAGCAGACTTCCTCAGCAGACACGACCTGCATCCAGGAGAGTGAGGACTTCATCAGGAAGTCTTCGCACTGATTGCAAGTTAGTGGGGACTGCCCCAGATAGACATGATGGCGTCCCGCCTCAACAAAAAGCTACAGAGGTATTGCGCCAGATCAGAAGACCCTCAGGCGGTAGCAGTAGACGCCCTAGTGACACCGTGGGTGTTCCAGTCGGTCTGTGTGTTTCCTCCTCTTCCTCTCATACCCAAGGTGTTGAGAATAATAAGAAAAAGAGGAGTGAGAACAATTCTCATTGTTCCAGATTGGCCACGAAGGACCTGGTATCCGGATCTGCTGGACATGCTCACGGGAGATCCGTGGCCTCTTCCTCTACGACAGGACCTGTTGCAACAGGGGCCCTGTCTGTTCCAAGACTTACCGCGGCTGCGTTTGACGGCATGGCGGTTGAACGCCGGATCCTAGCGGAAAAGGGCATTCCGGATGAGGTAATTCCTACTCTGATAAAGGCTAGGAAAGACATGACAGCGAAACATTATCACCGGATATGGCGAAAATATGTTTCTTGGTGTGAGGCCAGGAATGCTCCTACGGAAGAATTCCATCTGGGCCGTTTCCTTCACTTCCTACAGACTGGAGTGAATTTGGGCCTAAAATTAGGCTCCATTAAGGTTCAGATTTCGGCCTTGTCCATTTTCTTTTCGGAAAGAATTGGCTTCTCTCCCAGAAGTACAGACTTTTGTGAAGGGAGTGCTGCATATTCATCCTCCTTTTATACCTCTGTTGGCGCCTTGGGACCTAAACGTGGTGTTGAGTTTCCTTAAGTCGCACTGGTTTGAACTACTTCAAACGGTGGAGTTAAAATATCTCACTTGGAAGGTGGTCATGTTATTAGCCTTGGCTTCGGCTAGGCGAGTGTCGGAATTGGCGGCTTTGTCTCATAAAAGCCCCTATCTGGTTTTCCATATGGATAGGGCGGAATTGCGGACCCGTCCTCAGTTCTTGCCTAAGGTGGTGTCATCTTTTCATATGAACCAACCTATTGTGGTGCCTGTGGCTACGCGAGACTTGGAGGATTCCGAGTCCCTTGATGTAGTCAGGGCTTTGAAAATTTACGTGGCCAGAACGGCTAGAGTCAGAAAAACAGAAGCACTGTTTGTCCTATATGCGGCCAACAAGGTTGGCGCCCCTGCTTCAAAGCAGACTATTGCTTGCTGGATCTGTAACACGATTCAGCAGGCACATTCTACGGCTGGATTGCCGTTACCTAATTCGGTCAAGGCCCATTCCACTAGGAAGGTGAGCTCGTCTTGGGTGGCTACCCGAGGGGTCTCGGCTCTACAACTATGCCGAGCTGCTACTTGGTCGGGTTCAAACGCCTTTGCAAAGTTCTAGAAGTTTGATACCCTGGCTGAGGAGGACCTCCTGTTTGCTCAATCGGTGCTGCAGAGTCATCCGCACTCTCCCACCCGTTTGGGAGCTTTGGTATAATCCCCATGGTCCTTACGGAGTTCCCAGCATCCTCTAGGACGTAAGAGAAAATAAGATTTTAAACCTACCGGTAAATCTTTTTCTCGTAGTCCGTAGAGAATGCTGGGCGCCCGTCCCAAGTGCGGACTACTTCTGCAAGACTTGTATATAGTTTTGCGTACATAAGGGTTATGTTATAGTTTTCATCGGTTTTGGACTGATGCTCGTTGTTTTCATACTGTTAACTGGTTAGTATATTCACAAGTTATATGGTGTGATTGGTGTGGCTGGTATGAATCTTGCCCTTGAATTAACAAAAATCCTTTCCTTGTACTGTCTGTCTCTTCTGGGCACAGTTTCTCTAACTGAGGTCTGGAGGAGGGGCATAGACGGAGGAGCCAGTGCACATCCATACCTAAAGTCTTTCTTAAAGTTCCCATGTCTCCTGCGGAGCCCGTCTATCCCCATGGTCCTTACGGAGTCCCCAGCATCCTCTACGGACTACGAGAAAAATATTTACCTGTAGGTTTAAAATCTTATTTTCAGCCACACGCGTAGCTGCATTGTGCTTACAGCGTGTCGGTGTGTGTGTACGCTCAGTGAGTAAAAAGTACGTATGTTAATGATTACATCCAGCAGCCGCAGCTGCTCAAATTTCAGTGTAAAAGGTATTGCTTTTCTGTACTGTATGTAAATCAGCTTTTACACTGAAGAGACCTATAGTGGAATTGTGCATACTCCCTCCTGTTGATGCAGATACCATCAAACCCATCCCCGCATTGCTGCATGAATGGATACCATTTGACTGTGTGGCGATTCTTGAATCCTATAGTGAACCCTGGATTTATTGTTGCGAGGTAAAAAATTAATCTCTGCAGACATGATCCAGTACAGCCTCCAAGTGAGTCATCCGATGTAACGAAACTGGAGACGATTTTCCCCAAGTTATGAGTCACTTGCCCCTACAAACTCGTTATTGCTGTTGCCGATGACAAAGAGCAATCTCTGTGACTGTACCAGGATTAAAAGATCCTAGGTATGGGAAAAACCTTAACCCCTGCTGGCGGAGATAAGGTGTTGTTACCCCCATATTTCTGGTAAATACTCTGGGGACTGTGGCTAACCCAAACGGTAAAGCCCAGAACTGTAAAATGCTTTTTTTGGAGGATAGCAAAACCTTGGATAACACTGATGGATAATGGTATAGGAACCTGTAGGTAAGCCTCCTGTATCTCCAGGGATACCATAAAAACCCCTGTCTCCATGCCACACATAAGGAACGTAACGATTCCATGGCCAGTATTTACTAAAAATCCGAGTTTGGACGATTTGTGGGTTTTTTTCTAAGTCCCAATCCGGGAATTCACTAAGCACCAATCTCGACAGTGTCTGGTCTATTCGTAATGGTTTGAATGACAACGTTCCGAAATACGAATGAATAGACCATCGGTCAAACGCGGCTGTTATTTCATAGAATACGGGAATTCACTATTCATTCGTATTTGGGTGTTAGTCTCTGAGTGCTCAAATGCGGTCGTATTTTTTTTGCGATTCGTTAAAAAAAGCGGCAAAAAAATAGACCTGCTTTTTTCAGTCGTGTTTACATGTGTTGCAAATAAAAAATCACTCACACCTGAATTAGGATGCCTATAAAAGGATGTTAGGCCCATTTCAATACACCTACACTCAGAAATGGCAGCAGGACTGTGGGCCAGTGATCTTTTGTGTGCTGTGGGATTCCTCAGACTCAGACATCAGCCTGTAAGTACCCAGGGCCAAGAAACTGAACATGGTCAGCAGGTTGTACAGGTTCCACGGAGGCCTCGTTTTTTTAGGGGGTGTTTAAACTTGAACGCATTGTCTGATGATAAGGTCATACAGATGTTCCGTCTAAATCGTAACAACATTTTCCGTCTGTATGACCTTGTCAAACTGGGCCTAGACCCTGAGACAGCACGCTCTCGCCCTGTCTCAGGCCTGCACAAACTTCTGGCTGTGTTGCACTTTATGGCTACTGGCAGCTTTCAGGCTGTGTCTGGGGATCACAAACACAAGAGAGGTGTTATTCACACCCCAACTCCCGGCGCAATTAATTAATTTAATTGTTTGAATTCAGCTGCACACATTAAAGGATTAGCTAAATCCTATAACAATTATATTAAAGAAAAAGGAAAGACAATGGTGCGCTTGAATTTAAACCAATTGTAATTATTTATATAAATATATATATATATATCTCAGTAGGTGTCCGCTTTCACTCACCACCGAAATAAACAACAAAGAGTCTGCCTTGATTCATATATAATTATTTTACTAAAATAAATAAATAGACACACATACATAAATAACTAAAATTCTGTATGTTCCACACACTACAATGAAAGGCAGATAGAATCCACTAATACTGAAAGAGCTTGGCAGCAGTAGTATAATTGTATTGATGGCAACAATATATATAAGTGACACTAAACAGACTTATCCAAATCTGTTACATCCAATTATGTCACACTGAATATAAATACTGTAACAACTGCCAATATGTATCACATGCAAGTTTCACACAACCTCCTGCGACTGGCGTCCCAGTGCAGAGGATTGATTACTGAGTTCTTACCCGACCTGCGGGAAATGTCCGGTATTAGGATGCACGCACCCGGAGGGATAGAAATTCTGTATGACTTCACCGCCGGTGAGCAGTATGTTAATTTCAGTCCTGGCGGGCAGGTAGATCGGTGTGATACCAGTGCACTGTTTGCAGTATGAGCGCTGAGATATTGCACTCTCAGGTCCTGGCAAGCGGACAACGGGAGCTCCAGTCAGCGTCTCAGGTGTAACCACCGCTTGTAAGATGACCGCTGGAGATAGCACACTCTCGGGTCCTAGCAGGTGGACAGCGGATTTCCTGATCAGCGTCTGAGATAGGGCTGCCGCTTGTGCTCAGACCGCTGAAGGTAAAACACTCTCAGGTGCTGGCAGGCTGACAATCGGGAACTCCTGTCAGCGGCTCTGTGCGTGTGGATCCTTCCGTCAGTGTGTGGTCGGACAGACAGGGAGATGACGTCAACGCGTTTCGTCCCGGGACTCGGGACTTCCTCAAGACTATAGGGCTCATTCTGTCTTGGCCCTTATTTAACTCCCATATGGACCGCCTTTAATTACAAATACTTGCACCTGTGTGCTCAGAAATGGTCCTTCAAAGTGCATGTGTAATAGCAGCAATAAACACAAATAAATAATTAAACCATAAGCAGACTCTCCGTTATTATTAAAAAACAGACTATTCACTGTTAAACGATCATTCTATTTCATACATTCTATAGTAACCCTAAAAACTTTCCACGGCTACCACATTTAATTAATTATAAAAAACAGAAACCAAACAAATTTAATTCATAATATTACTAATAGCGATGGTATTCTCATTAGTTATATCACCATTATTCTACTAACATCATTTATAGGATCTAATTACAAGTTACATATTATCCGAGTAATAAAATGCATACAAACACAGGCTAATCCAGACAGGTGTAATCAATAGCCTCGTTTAACCCCTTAGGGCTCAGGGTGTCTAATTTAAATATCCATGCGGATTCTCCAATACAAAGCTGTCGAAATCTATTCCCTCCCCTCCTAGTATTGCCAAATTGTTCCACTACTGTCAAAGACAAACCTTTGGGGTCCCCATTATGGCACTTAATAAAATGTCTTGAAACATTATGTTTAATGGATCTATTTATAATATTGCGTCTATGTTCTCTGAAACGACTTTTTATTGTTCTTATGGTCCTGCCGACATATTGCAGTCGACAGGGGCATTGCAGGACATATACAGAATATATGGATTCACAATTAAGATATTGTTTTATCGGAAAAGACACCCCACTACTATTTGAAGTGATACTAACTGACCCATTATTCATAAACCCACATGTGAGACAAATGGGTTTATTACACCTATAACTACCACACGGTCTATTTGGAAGCCAAGATTTGACTTGATCTTCATTGGGTGATTTTGTTCTCCTCAGGTCACTTGGTGCCAATAGATCTCTTAGGTTGGTATTTTTCTTATAAATGATCCTTGGCTTGTCATTTAATTGACTATTCAGTATGGGGTCTTGTTTCAAGATATCAAAATTGGTATTGATAATTTTCTTTATCTTATTTGATTTGGAATTGAATTTGGAAATGAATTTTACTTCTTCTGGTATACCATTGGTAGATTGAGCTGTTCTTTTACAAGGTTCAGTTTGAATGTCTATATTATCAGACATTCCATAGTTAGGGTCTATTTCTTCTATTCCTTTAGTTATGTTAAAAACTTCTTTAGTAGAGGTCAATGCCTCTTCCAGAAGCTTTTGTGGATAACCCCTTCTCCTAAAATTACTGATCATAATATCTGATTGTTTAACAAAGTCCTCATCTCTTGTGCAATTACGCCTTATACGCATTAGCTGATTCTTAGGTATATTTTTGATCCAAGGTTTGAAATGGGCACTTTCATAATGTAAATAATTGTTAGTCCCTACAGGTTTAACATAATTATTGGATACAATAACCTCATCTTGGATAGAGAAGGCCACATCCAGAAAATTGATCACCTCAAAATCAAAAGTGTGTGTAAATGTGAGATTATACTTGTTGTTATTAACAAAGGCAACAAACTCTTGTGCTAATAAAGGTCCCCCATCCCAAATTATAAACAAATCATCAATGTAACGGCCATAGAGGACCAGGTTATCTCTATATGGGCCGCTCCATATGTACTCCTCTTCGAAGCGACCCATATAGAGATTCGCAAAACTAGGTGCGAACCTGGTCCCCATGGCCGTCCCAAGTGCCTGCAAATAATAAGTGTCACCAAACAGAAAATAATTATGAGTGAGAATGTACCAAATAGATTGAGTAATGAAATTTTGTCGCTCCTTTGTCAAACTGTGATCCTTGTTTAGATAATAATTGACTGCGTCGATGCTGGCTATATGCGGAATATTAGTGTAAAGAGCTTGGACGTCTAGGGTGAGAAAACCCCACCCCTTCTTCCAGCTCTTCCCTACCACTCTTTGTAAAATATGCTTGGTGTCTTTAATATGTGACTGTAAGTTACCAACATGATTTTGTAAATGTGCATCAACAAAATGTGACAAATTAGAAGTGAGGGAACCAACACCTGAAATTATGGGACGCCCAGGGGGTGAGATAAGTGACTTGTGAATTTTGGGAAGGTGATAAAATATAGGAGTGATAGGATGTGCACATACTAAAAAGTAAAATTCATCTTCTGATATGGTCTTCTCAATCCTGGCCAAATCCAACAGGATCTGATACTCCTTTTGAAATTTAAGTGTGGGATTGCATGACAAAGAAGTGTAATATCTAGTATCTTGCAATTGTCTATTTGCCTCCAATATATAATCCTCTCTATTCTGTATGATGATCCCCCCTCCCTTGTCCGCTGGTCTAATTACAAGGGAGAGGGTCTCCTTTAACTCTCTCAAAGCTAGCCTTTCTTTTTTAGACAGGTTATGGGAGAAGTTATGGTGACAAAAGGTTTGACCTTTCTTAGGTTTATGACATAAAGATTTAAAGTCACTAAGGGTTTTATTGTAAAAAATGGTAATGGCTGAGCTTTTATGTTCTAACGGAAAAAATTGTGATTTCTTCTTAAATTTAGGTAGAGAGGTCAAATCACTTGCCATATCTATATCAAATAGTCTGACCTCCTCCGTAGTTTCACTCAGTAATTGTTCCAAACAATATACACCTTCTTTATCAGATTCGTCTAGAATAATGGGTGTTTCAATGAATTCCTGGCATTCAGGATTTCTATTGAGTTTTTTTGCTGCAAAAAAACGTTTCCTACATAAATCCCTAGTGAATCTATTTAAATCCAAAAAAAGGTCAAAAAGATTAGGCTCTTTGGTAGGGGCAAAATTTAGCCCTTTTTGTAATAAGGAGATTTGGTCATTAGTAAGTTTATGGTTGGAAAGATTAAAGACCCCATTGGTGTCTATCTGAATTTTGTTCGTCTGCTTTCTCTTTCTTCCTCCTCTACTCCCTCTCTTTCTCTGCGTTTTTTTGGGGTTGGAAGATTTAGAGCATCGTATGGATTGGGGTGATGGAATTTGGGTTGAGAAAAATCCTTAGATTGATCCATATTTATTCTATCCCCTGATTGTCTTCTCTTAGGTCTAGTACCTATATCACGATATGGAGGTTCTCTTGATTCCTGATAGTTTATTTTTCTAGTCCATTTATTGGGTTTGGGGGAAAAATAATTATTATGTCTCTGTGGATAATTGGTCTTAATGGCTGGCTTTAGAGGGGTTTTTGATTGATATTCCGAATTACTAATACTCCTTTGTTTGTTATAAGTTCTAACTGTATCAGATTGATAATCTGCCAGATCTCTGGAAAATTTCTGTTTTTTGGAATATACCATTTCTTTTTCAAATTTTTCCACTCTTAAGTTTATCTGTTCATCCTTTTCTCTGAAAGATGCCAGATCTTTAAATTTCAAAAGATCTTCTTTAATAACATCAATTTGTCCAGTAATCTTGGCTACTTTCTCGTTCCTGTATTGAACAAGCAGTTTCATCAATGAGAATGAGCATAAATCCAATGTCTCATTCCATTTCTTTTGTAATTCAGGATTTTCATTAATGGAAAGATGTTTGAAGATTCTCAAACCTCTCGGTATAATTTTAGCATCTATATATTTCTGAAGTGATACACCGTCCCACCAATTCCTCATCTCATCCTTAAGGAGGTCCTCTAATTGAAAAAACTGCTTGTTCATATCAGGGTCAATCTTGATGGAGAGATCCACCTGATCCTTATTGTGCATAAAGGACAGGTAGGATTCCCGTCTGGTTTTTCTATCAAAGTAACTTTTAAAATCAGCCATGAGTGAAAGCACACACTTCTATCAATAAATGACAGTCAGGTGATGAATTTTAAGAATATGCTGCCTGGGAGAAAAGCACACTTTGAACCACAAACACAAGAGAGGTGTTATTCACACCCCAACTCCCGGCGCAATTAATTAATTTAATTGTTTGAATTCAGCTGCACACATTAAAGGATTAGCTAAATCCTATAACAATTATATTAAAGAAAAAGGAAAGACAATGGTGCGCTTGAATTTAAACCAATTGTAATTATTTATATAAATATATATATATATCTCAGTAGGTGTCCGCTTTCACTCACCACCGAAATAAACAACAAAGAGTCTGCCTTGATTCATATATAATTATTTTACTAAAATAAATAAATAGACACACATACATAAATAACTAAAATTCTGTATGTTCCACACACTACAATGAAAGGCAGATAGAATCCACTAATACTGAAAGAGCTTGGCAGCAGTAGTATAATTGTATTGATGGCAACAATATATATAAATGACACTAAACAGACTTATCCAAATCTGTTACATCCAATTATGTCACACTGAATATAAATACTGTAACAACTGCCAATATGTATCACATGCAAGTTTCACACAACCTCCTGCGACTGGCGTCCCAGTGCAGAGGATTGATTACTGAGTTCTTACCCGACCTGCGGGAAATGTCCGGTATTAGGATGCACGCACCCGGAGGGATAGAAATTCTGTATGACTTCAAAACTGTAATGCTCACCGCCGGTGAGCAGTATGTTAATTTCAGTCCTGGCGGGCAGGTAGATCGGTGTGATACCAGTGCACTGTTTGCAGTATGAGCGCTGAGATATTGCACTCTCAGGTCCTGGCAAGCGGACAACGGGAGCTCCAGTCAGCGTCTCAGGTGTAACCACCGCTTGTAAGATGACCGCTGGAGATAGCACACTCTCGGGTCCTAGCAGGTGGACAGCGGATTTCCTGATCAGCGTCTGAGTGGAACAATTTGGCAATACTAGGAGGGGAGGGAATAGATTTCGACAGCTTTGTATTGGAGAATCCGCAGGGATATTTAAATTAGACACCCTGAGCCCTAAGGGGTTAAACGAGGCTATTGATTACACCTGTCTGGATTAGCCTGTGTTTGTATGCATTTTATTACTCGGATAATATGTAACTTGTAATTAGATCCTATAAATGATGTTAGTAGAATAATGGTGATATAACTAATGAGAATACCATCGCTATTAGTAATATTATGAATTAAATTTGTTTGGTTTCTGTTTTTTATAATTAATTAAATGTGGTAGCCGTGGAAAGTTTTTAGGGTTACTATAGAATGTATGAAATAGAATGATCGTTTAACAGTGAATAGTCTGTTTTTTAATAATAACGGAGAGTCTGCTTATGGTTTAATTATTTATTTGTGTTTATTGCTGCTATTACACATGCACTTTGAAGGACCATTTCTGAGCACACAGGTGCAAGTATTTGTAATTAAAGGCGGTCCATATGGGAGTTAAATAAGGGCCAAGACAGAATGAGCCCTATAGTCTTGAGGAAGTCCCGAGTCCCGGGACGAAACGCGTTGACGTCATCTCCCTGTCTGTCCGACCACACACTGACGGAAGGATCCACACGCACAGAGCCGCTGACCGGAGTTCCCGATTGTCAGCCTGCCAGCACCTGAGAGTGTTTTACCTTCAGCGGTCTGAGCACAAGCGGCAGCCCTATCTCAGACGCTGATCAGGAAATCCGCTGTCCACCTGCTAGGACCCGAGAGTGTGCTATCTCCAGCGGTCATCTTACAAGCGGTGGTTACACCTGAGACGCTGACTGGAGCTCCCGTTGTCCGCTTGCCAGGACCTGAGAGTGCAATATCTCAGCGCTCATACTGCAAACAGTGCACTGGTATCACACCGATCTACCTGCCCGCCAGGACTGAAATTAACATACTGCTCACCGGCGGTGAGCATTACAGTTTTGAAGTCATACAGAATTTCTATCCCTCCGGGTGCGTGCATCCTAATACCGGACATTTCCCGCAGGTCGGGTAAGAACTCAGTAATCAATCCTCTGCACTGGGACGCCAGTCGCAGGAGGTTGTGTGAAACTTGCATGTGATACATATTGGCAGTTGTTACAGTATTTATATTCAGTGTGACATAATTGGATGTAACAGATTTGGATAAGTCTGTTTAGTGTCACTTATATATATTGTTGCCATCAATACAATTATACTACTGCTGCCAAGCTCTTTCAGTATTAGTGGATTCTATCTGCCTTTCATTGTAGTGTGTGGAACATACAGAATTTTAGTTATTTATGTATGTGTGTCTATTTATTTATTTTAGTAAAATAATTATATATGAATCAAGGCAGACTCTTTGTTGTTTATTTCGGTGGTGAGTGAAAGCGGACACCTACTGAGATATATATATATATTTATATAAATAATTACAATTGGTTTAAATTCAAGCGCACCATTGTCTTTCCTTTTTCTTTAATATAATTGTTATAGGATTTAGCTAATCCTTTAATGTGTGCAGCTGAATTCAAACAATTAAATTAATTAATTGCGCCGGGAGTTGGGGTGTGAATAACACCTCTCCTGTGTTTGTGGTTCAAAGTGTGCTTTTCTCCCAGGCAGCATATTCTTAAAATTCATCACCTGACTGTCATTTATTGATAGAAGTGTGTGCTTTCACTCATGGCTGATTTTAAAAGTTACTTTGATAGAAAAACCAGACGGGAATCCTACCTGTCCTTTATGCACAATAAGGATCAGGTGGATCTCTCCATCAAGATTGACCCTGATATGAACAAGCAGTTTTTTCAATTAGAGGACCTCCTTAAGGATGAGATGAGGAATTGGTGGGACGGTGTATCACTTCAGAAATATATAGATGCTAAAATTATACCGAGAGGTTTGAGAATCTTCAAACATCTTTCCATTAATGAAAATCCTGAATTACAAAAGAAATGGAATGAGACATTGGATTTATGCTCATTCTCATTGATGAAACTGCTTGTTCAATACAGGAATGAGAAAGTAGCCAAGATTACTGGACAAATTGATGTTATTAAAGAAGATCTTTTGAAATTTAAAGATCTGGCATCTTTCAGAGAAAAGGATGAACAGATAAACTTAAGAGTGGAAAAATTTGAAAAAGAAATGGTATATTCCAAAAAACAGAAATTTTCCAGAGATCTGGCAGATTATCAATCTGATACAGTTAGAACTTATAACAAACAAAGGAGTATTAGTAATTCGGAATATCAATCAAAAACCCCTCTAAAGCCAGCCATTAAGACCAATTATCCACAGAGACATAATAATTATTTTTCCCCCAAACCCAATAAATGGACTAGAAAAATAAACTATCAGGAATCAAGAGAACCTCCATATCGTGATATAAGTACTAGACCTAAGAGAAGACAATCAGGGGATAGAATAAATATGGATCAATCTAAGGATTTTTCTCAACCCAAATTCCATCACCCCAATCCATACGATGCTCTAAATCTTCCAACCCCAAAAAAACGCAGAGAAAGAGAGGGAGTAGAGGAGGAAGAAAGAGAAAGCAGACGAACAAAATTCAGATAGACACCAATGGGGTCTTTAATCTTTCCAACCATAAACTTACTAATGACCAAATCTCCTTATTACAAAAAGGGCTAAATTTTGCCCCTACCAAAGAGCCTAATCTTTTTGACCTTTTTTTGGATTTAAATAGATTCACTAGGGATTTATGTAGGAAACGTTTTTTTGCAGCAAAAAAACTCAATAGAAATCCTGAATGCCAGGAATTCATTGAAACACCCATTATTCTAGACGAATCTGATAAAGAAGGTGTATATTGTTTGGAACAATTACTGAGTGAAACTACGGAGGAGGTCAGACTATTTGATATAGATATGGCAAGTGATTTGACCTCTCTACCTAAATTTAAGAAGAAATCACAATTTTTTCCGTTAGAACATAAAAGCTCAGCCATTACCATTTTTTACAATAAAACCCTTAGTGACTTTAAATCTTTATGTCATAAACCTAAGAAAGGTCAAACCTTTTGTCACCATAACTTCTCCCATAACCTGTCTAAAAAAGAAAGGCTAGCTTTGAGAGAGTTAAAGGAGACCCTCTCCCTTGTAATTAGACCAGCGGACAAGGGAGGGGGGATCATCATACAGAATAGAGAGGATTATATATTGGAGGCAAATAGACAATTGCAAGATACTAGATATTACACTTCTTTGTCATGCAATCCCACACTTAAATTTCAAAAGGAGTATCAGATCCTGTTGGATTTGGCCAGGATTGAGAAGACCATATCAGAAGATGAATTTTACTTTTTAGTATGTGCACATCCTATCACTCCTATATTTTATCACCTTCCCAAAATTCACAAGTCACTTATCTCACCCCCTGGGCGTCCCATAATTTCAGGTGTTGGTTCCCTCACTTCTAATTTGTCACATTTTGTTGATGCACATTTACAAAATCATGTTGGTAACTTACAGTCACATATTAAGGACACCAAGCATATTTTACAAAGAGTGGTAGGGAAGAGCTGGAAGAAGGGGTGGGGTTTTCTCACCCTAGACGTCCAAGCTCTTTACACTAATATTCTGCATATAGCCGGCATCGACGCAGTCAATTATTATCTAAACAAGGATCACAGTTTGACAAAGGAGCGACAAAATTTCATTACTCAATCTATTTGGTACATTCTCACTCATAATTATTTTCTGTTTGGTGACACTTATTATTTGCAGGCACTTGGGACGGCCATGGGGACCAGGTTCGCACCTAGTTTTGCGAATCTCTATATGGGTCGCTTCGAAGAGGAGTACATATGGAGCGGCCCATATAGAGATAACCTGGTCCTCTATGGCCGTTACATTGATGATTTGTTTATAATTTGGGATGGGGGACCTTTATTAGCACAAGAGTTTGTTGCCTTTGTTAATAACAACAAGTATAATCTCACATTTACACACACTTTTGATTTTGAGGTGATCAATTTTCTGGATGTGGCCTTCTCTATCCAAGATGAGGTTATTGTATCCAATAATTATGTTAAACCTGTAGGGACTAACAATTATTTACATTATGAAAGTGCCCATTTCAAACCTTGGATCAAAAATATACCTAAGAATCAGCTAATGCGTATAAGGCGTAATTGCACAAGAGATGAGGACTTTGTTAAACAATCAGATATTATGATCAGTAATTTTAGGAGAAGGGGTTATCCACAAAAGCTTCTGGAAGAGGCATTGACCTCTACTAAAGAAGTTTTTAACATAACTAAAGGAATAGAAGAAATAGACCCTAACTATGGAATGTCTGATAATATAGACATTCAAACTGAACCTTGTAAAAGAACAGCTCAATCTACCAATGGTATACCAGAAGAAGTAAAATTCATTTCCAAATTCAATTCCAAATCAAATAAGATAAAGAAAATTATCAATACGAATTTTGATATCTTGAAACAAGACCCCATACTGAATAGTCAATTAAATGACAAGCCAAGGATCATTTATAAGAAAAATACCAACCTAAGAGATCTATTGGCACCAAGTGACCTGAGGAGAACAAAATCACCCAATGAAGATCAAGTCAAATCTTGGCTTCCAAATAGACCGTGTGGTAGTTATAGGTGTAATAAACCCATTTGTCTCACATGTGGGTTTATGAATAATGGGTCAGTTAGTATCACTTCAAATAGTAGTGGGGTGTCTTTTCCGATAAAACAATATCTTAATTGTGAATCCATATATTCTGTATATGTCCTGCAATGCCCCTGTCGACTGCAATATGTCGGCAGGACCATAAGAACAATAAAAAGTCGTTTCAGAGAACATAGACGCAATATTATAAATAGATCCATTAAACATAATGTTTCAAGACATTTTATTAAGTGCCATAATGGGGACCCCAAAGGTTTGTCTTTGACAGTAGTGGAACAATTTGGCAATACTAGGAGGGGAGGGAATAGATTTCGACAGCTTTGTATTGGAGAATCCGCATGGATATTTAAATTAGACACCCTGAGCCCTAAGGGGTTAAACGAGGCTATTGATTACACCTGTCTGGATTAGCCTGTGTTTGTATGCATTTTATTACTCGGATAATATGTAACTTGTAATTAGATCCTATAAATGATGTTAGTAGAATAATGGTGATATAACTAATGAGAATACCATCGCTATTAGTAATATTATGAATTAAATTTGTTTGGTTTCTGTTTTTTATAATTAATTAAATGTGGTAGCCGTGGAAAGTTTTTAGGGTTACTATAGAATGTATGAAATAGAATGATCATTTAACAGTGAATAGTCTGTTTTTTAATAATAACGGAGAGTCTGCTTATGGTTTAATTATTTATTTGTGTTTATTGCTGCTATTACACATGCACTTTGAAGGACCATTTCTGAGCACACAGGTGCAAGTATTTGTAATTAAAGGCGGTCCATATGGGAGTTAAATAAGGGCCAAGACAGAATGAGCCCTATAGTCTTGAGGAAGTCCCGAGTCCCGGGACGAAACGCGTTGACGTCATCTCCCTGTCTGTCCGACCACACACTGACGGAAGGATCCACACGCACAGAGCCGCTGACCGGAGTTCCCGATTGTCAGCCTGCCAGCACCTGAGAGTGTTTTACCTTCAGCGGTCTGAGCACAAGCGGCAGCCCTATCTCAGACGCTGATCAGGAAATCCGCTGTCCACCTGCTAGGACCCGAGAGTGTGCTATCTCCAGCGGTCATCTTACAAGCGGTGGTTACACCTGAGACGCTGACTGGAGCTCCCGTTGTCCGCTTGCCAGGACCTGAGAGTGCAATATCTCAGCGCTCATACTGCAAACAGTGCACTGGTATCACACCGATCTACCTGCCCGCCAGGACTGAAATTAACATACTGCTCACCGGCGGTGAGCATTACAGTTTTGAAGTCATACAGAATTTCTATCCCTCCGGGTGCGTGCATCCTAATACCGGGCATTTCCCGCAGGTCGGGTAAGAACTCAGTAATCAATCCTCTGCACTGGGACGCCAGTCGCAGGAGGTTGTGTGAAACTTGCATGTGATACATATTGGCAGTTGTTACAGTATTTATATTCAGTGTGACATAATTGGATGTAACAGATTTGGATAAGTCTGTTTAGTGTCACTTATATATATTGTTGCCATCAATACAATTATACTACTGCTGCCAAGCTCTTTCAGTATTAGTGGATTCTATCTGCCTTTCATTGTAGTGTGTGGAACATACAGAATTTTAGTTATTTATGTATGTGTGTCTATTTATTTATTTTAGTAAAATAATTATATATGAATCAAGGCAGACTCTTTGTTGTTTATTTCGGTGGTGAGTGAAAGCGGACACCTACTGAGATATATATATATATTTATATAAATAATTACAATTGGTTTAAATTCAAGCGCACCATTGTCTTTCCTTTTCCTGTGTCTGGGGATGTCATAGGAATCTCACAGCCCTCATTTTCAAGAATCTTAACACAGGTGATGTATACCTAACGACCTCTTCTGTTTTGTGTTTGTTTTAATTTCTCGGTGGCCAGTTCTGTCCTAAAATCTCATGTTTATTGTTCTTTAAAATGTACACACATGTGTTGGCTGTTTTGCAGCCCCACATCGAGGCCTCAATCTGCTTCCCTACCCAGGAGTCTCAGTGGCATGCCGTCAGGGCCGATTTCTATGAGCTGGCTGGCATGCCCAATGTGCTTGGAGCCATAGATTGCACACACATTCAGCTGAGACCACCTAGGGGCAGGCAGCACATATATACAAACCGCCATTTCGAACACTCCACAAATGTGCAGGTGGTTTGTGATGCAAATCTCAAAATAATGAGTGTTGTTGCTGGTTACCCTGGGGGCTGCCATGACTCCTTCATCCTCAGTCAGTCATCCCTCTTTGATAAGTTTGAGGACGGACAAATGCCAGATGGATGGCTGCTGGCTATGTAATTTGATATGTGTAGGCCTGCGTATACTTTGTCCAAATACATGTACAGATATATTAACCTGTAGAAGGCATAAGGAAGTGAGAAACCAGTGATCTGTGCAAGGTGATAAAGGTACCAGCCAATCAGCTCCAATATGTAAATTAACATTTAGGAACAGATTGTCTGCTGCCTTTATTACCTTGCACATATCACTGGTTTTTCACTTCCTTATACCTTCTACAGGTTAATACATCTGCCCCACAGTGTGTTACTTATGTGTTGCTGTATCTTAACATGAATCACGTTACTATATCTGTCTTTTAGGTGATGGAGGATATGGCTGTTTCTCTTGGCTTCTAACTCAATTGTCCCGACCTGATACCCCTGCTGAACACAATTACAATAATGCACATAAGTCCACGCGGAATGTGATAGAAAGATGTTTTGGTGTGCTGAAATCTAGGTTTCGGCGTCTGGATAAGTCTGGTGGCCTTTTGTTGTATAGTCCCTCCAAGGTGACTCAAATTGTGTTCTGCTGCTGCTTTCTTCATAACATGTGTTTGCAATAACATCTGCCACATGTTGAGGAGGAGGAGGAAGAAAGCAGCCAGCAAGCAGAGGAATTAGAGACATCTGGTGATACTTGGAGTACTGATGTAGGGAGGCATGTTAGGCAACAGATCATCAATCGCTATTTCTAAGGTAAGCTTGGTTTGCTTATTTCATTTGTTGTGTAATCATAAATAGATGTTTTTCCAAAAACCATTACTCAGAATGTGTCTGTCTCCTTGACACATACAAACATACCCTCGCTATCTGAAAAACAAATGTCGCATGTGTATTGTGTGTATTTTTAATCTCAAAACAACACATTATGAGTGGCATGCATTAAGTCTGGATAAGTGTTCGTAAACTTGCAGTGCTAATTTCTTACAAGCCCACATCATCCATTTAGTATTTCACTTTATCATTGTGTGTAACGTCCTAATGCACAGGTTCACAAACTCGGCCCTCAGGACCACACACAGTGCATGTTTTTCACGTAACCCAGTAGAAGCACAGGTGTATGAATTACTCACAGACATATGTTAAAAGGTTCACAGGTGGAGCTAATTATGTCACTTGTGATTCTGTGAGGAGACCTGCCAAACATGCACTGTGTGGGGTCCTGAGGGCCGAGTTTGAGAACCTGTGTTCCCAAAAAACACTCCTCAACATATAATATGTTAGCCTTGAGGAATACATGTGTCCCTATGTGTGATGCACCATCATATTTAAGACTCACAAACTTACTGTAATCAGGAATAATTTATTTCCTAATGTTTGATGCTGTAAACTTGATGATGTGTAAGTAAATACACAGTTTGCCACACATATACATTATTATACACATTTTTTGTTTTTGGTAGTAAAAGAACATATTTGTTTGTTTCAGCATCATGTGTAAAACATTCTTACTAATTTTTAACACACACAAACATGTCCCAACAATACTGACATTCATTCGGACAATGTTTTTCAAACAAAACAAAGCCAACATATTACAAGCTTTTTACGCAACTCAATTGAGTTCTTGTAATGTTGTATAGATAAGAAAGCTAAGATATGTATCAATAACATTGTAATTTGGATTGTCTGCAGGCAAAGAGAATGATTGGAATCTAGAAAGAGTAATGATTAGAAAAAAAATCAAGTGGTCAGTTTACTTCCTGCTAAAGACATTCTGCCTGGCTGGCAATTATTGTATCTGCAGGCAAAGAGAATGATTGGAATCTAGAAAGAGTAATGATTAGAAAAAAATCAAGTGGTCAGTTTACTTCCTGCTAACATAGGGGTGGGCAAAATACGGCCCGCGGGCCGGATACGGCCCGCAAACCGATCCTGTCCGGCCCACTGCCTCCCACCAGCGAGCAATGACAAGCGGCCGGAACGGCTGAGCTGCTTGTCATTGCTCTGAGCTGCAGTACCTCCAAGCTGCAGGCGGCGCCTCTCTCCCCTGCTGCTGCGTTGTAGCAGCCTCCTCCTCCTCCAGAGTCCCCAGTGACAACGGCTGGGTTCAGCCGAAAAGGGGCAGAGCTACGTGCAGAGGAGGGGGCGGGGCTACATGGGACCTCAGGGGCGGGGCTACACAGGACCTCAGGGGGCGGGGCTACACGGGACAAGAGCCAGACTTGTACAGAATAGATCCATCCTTACTGCCACTGCCAGCCAGCCAGATCAGTAAAGTTAATGGGAAAAGTGAGTGAGAGAAAGAAAGGGGTGTGTGTGTGTGTGATAGTGTGCGTATATTTGTGTGTGCGGGCAGTGGCGTCAGTCTGTTTTTAGGTTTAGGGGAGAGATCTTTAGCTCTCGCTGTACCAACCCCTCCCGTGTTCTGTCACCATGTCACCCCCGTGTTGTCACGTATAACCCCCCCGTGTTCTGTCACTGTCACCCCCCCGTGTTCTGTCACTGTGTCACACCCCCCGTGTTCTGTCACTGTGTCACCCCCACCGTGTTCTGTCACTGTGTCACACCCACCGTGTTCTGTCACCGTGTCACCCCCCCGTGTTCTGTCACCGTGTCACCCCCGTGTTCTGTCACCGTGTCCCCCCCGTGTTCTGTCACCGTGTCACACCCCCTGTGTTCTGTCACTGTGTCACACCCCCCGTGTTCTGTCACCGTGTCACCCCCCCATGTTCTGTCACTGTGTCACACCCCCCGTGTTCTGTCACCGTGTCACCCCCACCGTGTTCTGTCACCGTGTCACCCCCACCGTGTTCTGTCACCGTGTCACACCCCCCGTGTTCTATCACTGTGTCACCCCCCCGTGTTCTGTCACCGTGTCACCCCCCCCGTGTTCTGTCACCGTGTCACCCCCACCGTGTTCTGTCACCGTGTCACCCCCACCGTGTTCTGTCACCGTGTCACACACCCCGTGTTCTGTCACCGCGTCACCCCCACCGTGTTCTGTCACCGTGTCACACACCCCGTGTTCTGTCACTGTCACCCCCCTCCCCGTGTTCTGTCACTGTGTCACACCTTTCCCCAGGGGCCATAAGACACTGGATAATTTGCTTGCTGCACAATAATTATCCTAATTAAAATGTTAATGTGTAAAAGGGGGCTCTACCTGCTGTAATGTGTAAAAGGGGCTCTACCTTCCATACTGTATAAAAGGGGCTCTATCTGGTGTAATGTGTGTAAGTGGTGCTGTGTGGCGCAATTTGAATAATGGAGACTATTGTGCAGCCTAATATGAATCTGTATTATTTTTTGCCCACACCCCTTCCACATGAAGCACGTCCCTATATTTTTGGCAAGTGGGGGGAGCTGCTATTTTGTATGTGGCCCTCGGATACTGACAGGAAATGTCAAGTGGCCCCTCAGCTAAAATAATTGCCCACCCCTGTGCTAACATGTATGTGTGGCTCCAACAACATTTCCCTCCTCCAATTCCAAAAAAATGGTAATGGATAAATGTGCGTACAAATTTTATGTTTTTGTTTGTACCACTTATAATTAATGATGTTGTAAAAAGTGTCAAGGAGCTAAGTGTTATATTTTTTTAGCAACAAAAACACTTGCTAACTATTTTGAGTTACTTATCACAAATATCTAATTTTTTTTTCCACGTTTTTTTGGGTGGCTGCTTGTCCTGCCCTTTGCCTTTAGCACTGTCATGTTGTCGTGCTCTGGTGGAGCGTCTTGGTGGTGATGAGACTGGCGTGATATTTGGAGTAGTCGTACCAGAACTGCTGCTTGTTTGCTGTTGGTGCATGCATCTGAGTGTTTCATTCAGGTTAGTGAGGGTGGCATGGAGTTCACGTGTAGCAGCATTTTGATTGTCTACTATTTGGAATAAACTTTCATTAATCTTTTGATTGTTTTGAAAAATGCTCATATAACTTTGCTGTTGTCTGTGCTGTTCTTCCATTATGCGCTGTAAGTTGCCCATGACCTGTGTAATGTCTGTACGTATGAGTTCCATGGTATTGCCTATTCTGGTTGTTTGTTCATTTTGTCTACTCAGATTTCTTGATATTCTTCTGAGGTGAGATGGTAGGCTTGCAAACATTTGTGTCTGCTTACGCAGGCAATCTTCATTAGTGGCCTGCTGTCTTGCCCAAATAGTCCAAAACACCTGATCAGGGCCTTGTGTTCCTGGTGTTGTTGGGCTGTGTTGTGGTGGTGGTGTGCTTTGCTGTGGTGGTGTACTCACAGGTGCTGGGGGGCTCATTCCTTGCATTAATGGCTGCATTTCTAAGATGTTTGTCTCCTCCATGTCACTGTGTTGGTGTTGTTGCGGAGGGATGCTGTTCCCAGGACTCGAAGCTGAAATGTTAAACCTATCTCCGTTGGCTATCCATATGTTTGTGAAATGTTAAAAAATCACTACACATGGAACACATGTCATTCACTGTTGCTTTCAACTATTCTGGCTAGCAACATCATCACTCATAGCTTAAATACATACATATGCCTGTTTGAGGCAAATGTGTCTGGTTACTTAATTGTGAAAGCAAACACTTTAGTTTTATTGTAGCTCACACATACTCCACCATAAAAACACATTGGAATACATAATGTGTTACCTTATAGCTTTGTTCAAACAAACATAGTAATGTTTTTATATGTATTTTGCAATGTTTCCTCAAGCACACGTGATTTTTGGAGAAACAACCTTACTTTTTGCAAACAAACCAACATGCTTTTTTGTTGCAGCATCTTACACACAATGTCATACTGTATGGCTCAAGTGGACATACATATCTTTACTGGATGTGGACAAGGCCATTTAGCTTGGATTCCATTTCAGCTTTTACTTACTGAGGTAAGTATTTTAGTTTTTGATGTGTTTTGACTTAATGCGGTTATGAATGATTTTGATTATGTTCTGACATTTTACACATTTTTTACAGTTTGATACTCACAATCAAGATGAGGGGAGTGTGGATGACGTCTTGGAGGTGTGTCCAAAATTTGGAGTGGGGGTACAGAACATACGGACGATAATCTTCGTGGCGGGGTAGCCTGCTGTGTTTGTGCCGGGACATACGACCTTGCTTTCTTTTCGGGCACAGGTTTTTTTGTGGTGATGTCTTACAGAAGTGCCACTTCTGCTGCTCCATACTTCTTTTGATGGACCTTTTAATGAAAGTGCAATTTTGTTATGCCCATTCCTTTACAAGCATACCCTATACTACAATGGACACTTTACCTGCTTCCGCAGCATCATCATCATCAGATGTGATAGGAGTTAGTGGCCGACGAGTAGTACTGCTTTTTTCAGACACTGTATAAAATATTTTTTTTTTTTAAATCATGCTATTGTGTATACATCCACCCATTATGCTTATAAACATTTATTCTTTTAGAAATGCTTGGTTTTTATTTAAAACAAACATAAGGACCAGAAATAATAAAAAAAAAAAAAACATTGACCAAAACACATATGCACTATGGCAACATCAACACAGGAAAACATGTACAGGACACTGACATAGGCCACAAGTTCAAGAAAATAAAAATAAAAACACACACAACTTCATTTTGTATTGAAAGGAAAAGTATTACAGATGCAATATATAAATTGCTCTGTGATGTGGCACTCCAAAGACACATTACCACTATATGAGCAAAAACAAAATGCAGCAATTTAAATAAAAATTACACTGCAGTGTGGTGTCACGGTACAAATACAAGGAAAAAAACAAAAAAAAAATATTGTTTTATAAATTAAATAATTAACATTATCTAAAGATGACATTACACATGTAAGTGGTTTCCAAACCACTTTCCAGTACTCCAGCCTCTAACTTGACAACCACTGTTTTAAAAACATTGCACATGGATCACTTAAATATAAAACATAGTCACAATTTGTTTACAAAAAAAAGCCCAAAAGGAAAACATTATTGCAGGACAATTCAGAGACACACCAAGTCCAAACTACACATGCAAAATATCTGTCTGAAAAACACATGACATACAATAAAGTAAGATGTTACATTGGCTTTTGTATAAAACATTAACCAAAACAATGTATTTGCTGACACACACTTGAAGATGGGAGTAATATGCAACGTCACATGACACACATTAAAAAAAAAAAAATAGAATGTAAATGCAAATACACATGCTCACCATTCTTCCTGGGCCTATCTGAATCCCGGACATGGGTTGCAGAGACAACTTCTGGAGGGATTACATTCCGCATGGGCTCCTCATACTCCATATAACTTGCAATATAGGGCTGCCCACCACCGGTTTTCCGAGCAGACTTGGCCTCCTTGGCCATTTTGGACTTGACACGTCGCTTTATGTCATAGTACCGTTTGCGGCACGTGTCCTCCGTCCGCTTGACCACCCCCTCACTATTGGCAGCAGCAACAACTTTCGACCACAACACCGTCTTCCTCCATGTTGGCACCTTGGCGGACTCAGGGCCAAATAGCTGCCTCTGATACTTCATAAGCTCACGCACCAATGCCACATTTTCAGCAAAACTAAACTTTACATTCCGCCCAGTCTTAGTAGTAGTGCGTGGCTGCGGAGCACTCTGACTGTCACTATCACTTGAGGCTGCTGCAGCAACCTCACCCACCTCCTCCACCTCACTAACACTCACCTCCTCCACCTGACCGACATCCTCCCCCTCACTCACACCCTCCACCTCTGAGTCACACATAATTGTGTGTCTAAACAGTTAACACAGGGGAAAAAAAAAACGAACAACACACTCCTCCACTACCACTACACAACTCACACACACACACCCCCACACAAACACTGACAAGGGACTATAAAGAAAAATAACTTGGACTAAAAATGAGACAAAACCACAAAATACAAGACAACAAGAATGACAAGACGACTTTCAAACACTATACCACACTCAGAAATCGCTACAAACACTCCTCACCTAACCACAAATTCACCTACCTCCACAGCACAACCTCCCTCCTCCTCACCACTAACTAAACCCACGAGGTGCGGACGGTTTGGGGCGTATTTATATGGTTGCGCACAGACACTCCTACCATCTGAAACACAACCAATCACGGACGGGGATGAAAATCGAAACTGAAAGTGAAAATGCGGCCGCGAAAAAAAAAACCCCTGCCGAGTTTAACTTAGGGAAAAAAACAGCAAATACAACAAAAACACATACTCAAACGACAATGACGGCCGTAAATGTGGCAAAAAAAAAACGACTGGCATCGACATCGGAAAACACGAAAACCATAAAGTCGACTGCTTCGTAACTTTGCGTATATGTATTCAAAAAGTTGCATGAAAATGCACCCGATACAAAACGAGTTTAAACACTACACAATCCAACTCAAACACGAATATTAGTAAATATTGCCCCATGTTTCCAAATGTATTTGCTCAGCATTTTTCGGATTGAGCATGAGCCAAAATGACTAATTTGGCTTCCGACTAAGCCAGGTTGAAGTAAAACCTTGTCCTTGTTTGCCAGAGGAACTGGAATGACTATTCCTGACCGAAACAAATTTCTGACCTTCTTGCAAGGCCAGGCCTTCGTCTATAGCCGAGATAGGCTGTCTTGAAGGCGAAAGCATAACTAGAGATTAGAGATGAGCGGGTTCGGTTCCTCGAGATCCGAACCCCCCCGAACTTCACCCATTTTACACGGTTCCGAGGCAGCCTCGGATCTTCCCGCCTTGCTCGGTTAACAAGAACGCCCCCGAACATCATCATCCCGCTGTCGGATTCTCAGAGATTCGTATTCTATATAAGGAGCTGCGCTTCGCCGCCATTTTCACTCGTGCATTGGAGATTGAACGGAGAGGACGTGGCAGCGTTCTCTCCCTGAAAAGCTCCGTAATCTGTGCTCAGTGTGCTGCAAATATCTGTGCTCAGTGTGCTGCAAATAATCTGTGCTCAGTGTGCTGAAAATATCTACGTTCTCTGCCTGAAAACGCTCCATATCTGCTCAGTGTGCTGCATTGTGGGGACTGGGGACCACCAGTATATAATAATTAAAGTAGTACAGTGCAGTAGGCCATTGCTGTATCTTGCAGCTCTGTCATTGAGTGCACGTTTCCATTCCATATCTCTGCGGCATTTTTGTGAGCAGTATAAATAGTATTACAGTGCAGCATTTTGGTGACCCAACAGTATATAGTTGTGTACAGTAGGCCATTGCTGTATCTTGCAGCTCTGTGTCACTGCACGTATCCATTCCATATCTGTGCGGCATTTTTGTGAGCAGTATATATAGTATTACAGTGCAGCATTTTGGTGACCCAAAAGTATATAGTGGTGTCCAGTAGGCCATTGCTGTATCTTGCAGCTCTGTGTCACTGCACGTATCTATTCCATATCTGTGCGGCATTTTTGTGAGCAGTATATATAGTATTACAGTGCAGCATTTTGGTGACCAACAGTATACATATATAGTACAGTACAGTAGGCCATTGCTATTGATATATTACTGGCATATAATTCCACACATTAAAAAATGGAGAACAAAAATGTGGAGGGTAAAATATGGAAAGATCAAGATCCACTTCCACCTCGTGCTGAAGCTGCTGCCACTAGTCATGGCCGAGACGATAAAATGCCATCAACGTCGTCTGCCAAGGCCGATGCCCAATGTCATAGTAGAGAGCATGTAAAATACAAAAAACAAAAGTTCAGTAAAATGACCCAAAAATCTAAATTAAAAGCATCTGAGAAGCATAAACTTGCCAATATGCCATTTACGACACGGAGTGGCAAGGAACGGCTGAGGCCCTGGCCTATGTTCATTGCTAGTGGTTCAGCTTCACATGAGGATGGAAGCACTCATCCTCTCGTTAGAAAAATTAAAAGACTTAAGCTGGCAAAAGCACAGCAAAGAACTGTGCGTTCTTCTAAATCACAAATCCCCAAGGAGAGTCCAATTGTGTCGGTTGCGATGCCTGACCTTCCCAACACTGGACGGGAAGAGGTGGCGCCTTCCACCATTTGCACGCCCCTTGCAAGTGCTGGAAGGAGCACCCGCAGTCCAGTTCCTGATAGTCAAACTGAATATGTCACTGGTAAAGTACACCAGGATGAGGATATGGGTGTTGCTTGCGCTGAGGAGGAAATTCACAAGGAGGATTCTGATGGTGAGGTGGTTTGTTTAAGTCAGGCACCCGGGAAGACACCTGTTCTCCGTGGGACGAATATGGCCATTGACATGCCTGGTCAAATTACAAAAAAAATCACCTCTTCGGTGTGGAATTATTTCAACAGAAATGCGGACAACAGGTGTCAAGCCGTGTGTTGCCTTTGTCAAGCTGTAATAAGTAGGGGTAAGGACGTTAACCACCTAGGAACATCCTCCCTTATACGTCACCTGGAGCGCATTCATCAGAAGTCATTGACAAGTTCAAAAACTTTGGGTGACAGCAGAAGCAGTCCACTGACAACTAAATCCCTTCCTCTTGTAACCAAGCTCCTGCAACCCACGCCACCAACTCCCTCAGTGTCAATTTCCTCATTAGACAGGAAAACCAATAGTCCTGCAGGCCATGTCACTGGCAAGTCTGACGAGTCCTCTCCTGCCTGGGATTCCTCCGATGCATCCTTGAGTGTAACGCCTACTGCTGCTGGCGCTGCTGTTGTTGCTGCTGTTGGGAGTCGATCATCATCCCAGAGGGGAAGTCGGAAGACCACTGCTACTACTTCCAGTAAGCAACTGACTGTCCAACAGTCCTTTGCGAGGAAGATGAAATATCACAGCATTCATCCTGCTGCAAAGTGGATAACTCAGGTCTTGGCAGCTGCGTTGGTGTTAAACGTGTGTCCGGTATCCACCGTTAATTCACAGGGAATTAGAGAATTGTTTGAGGTACTGTGTCCCCGGTACCAAATACCATCTAGGTTCCATTTCTCTAGGCAGGCGATACCGAGAATGTACACAGACGTCAGAAAAAAAGTCACCAGTGTCCTAAAAAATGCAGTTGTACCCAATGTCCACTTAACCACGGACATGTGGACAAGTGGAGCAGGGCAGACTCAGGACTATATGAATGTGACAGCCTACTGGGTAGATGTATTGCCTCCCGCAGCAAGAACAGCAGCGGCGGCACCAGTAGCAGCATCTCGCAAATGCCAAATCGTTCCAAGGGAGGCTACGCTTTGTATCACCACTTTTTATAAGAGGCACACAGCTGGCAACCTCTTACGGAAACTGAGGAACATCATCGCAGAATGGCTTACCCCATTGGACTCTCCTGGGGATTTGTGACATCGGACAGCGCCACCAATATTGTGCGTGCATTATATGTGGGCAAATTCCAGCACGTCCCATGTTTTGCACATACATTGAATTTGGTGGTGCAGAATTTTTTTTAAAACGACAGGGGCGTGCAAGAGATGCTGTCGGTGGCCCGAAGAATTGCAGGCCACTTTCGGCATTCAGCCACCGCGTGCCGAAGACTGGAGCACCACCAAACATTCCTGAACCTTCCCTGCCATCATCTGAAGCAAGAGGTGGTAACGAGGTGGAATTCAACCCTCTATATGCTTCAGAGGATGGAGGAGCAGCAAAGGCCATTCAAGCCTATACATCTACCTACGATATAGGCAAAGGAGGGGGAATGCACCTGACTCAAGCGCAGTGGAGAATGATTTCAACGTTGTGCAAGGTTCTGCAACCCTTTGAATTTGCCACACGTGAAGTCAGTTCAGACACTGCCAGCCTGAGTCAGGTCATTCCCCTCATCAGGCTTTTGCAGAAGAAGCTGGAGAGATTGAAGGAGGAGCTAAAACGGAGCGATTCCGCTAGGCATGTGGGATTTGTGGATGGAGCCCTTAATTCGCTTAACCAGGATTCACGGGTGGTCAATCTGTTGAAATCAGAGCACTACATTTTGGCCACCGTGCTCGATCCTAGATTTAAAACCTACGTTGTATCTCTCTTTCCGGCAGACACAAGTCTGCAGAGGTTCAAAGACCTGCTGGTGAGAAAATTGTCAAGTCAAGCGGAACGTGACCCGTCAACAGCTCCTCCTTCACATTCTCCCGCAACTGGGGGTGCGAGGAAAAGGCTAAGAATTCCGAGCCCACCCGCTGGCAGTGATGCAGGGCAGTCTGGAGCGAGTGCTGACATCTGGTCCGGACTGAAGGACCTGGCAACGATTACTGACATGTCGTCTACTGTCACTGCATATGATTCTGTCACCATTGAAAGAATGGTGGAGGATTACATGAGTGACCGCATCCAAGTGGGCACGTCAGACAGTCCGTACGTATACTGGCAGGAAAAAGAGGCAATTTGGAGAAGATGATGTTCATCAAAATGAATTATAATCAATTCCTCCGTGGAGACATTCAGCATCAATTGCCTCCAGAAAGTACACAGGGACCTGATATGGTGGATTCCAGTGGGGACGAATTAATAATCTGTGAGGAGGGGGATGTACACAGTGAAAGGGGTGAGGATTCGGACGATGAGGAGGAGGTGGACATCTTGCCTTTGCAGAGCCAGTTTGTGCAAGGAGAGATTGATTGCTTCTTTTTTGGTGGGGGCCCAAACCAACCAGTCATTTCAGCCACAGTCGTGTGGCAGACCCTGTCACTGAAATGATGGGTTTGTTAAAGTGTGCATGTCCTGTTTATACAACATAAGGGTGGGTGGGAGGGCCCAAGGACAATTCCATCTTGCACCTCTTTTTTCTTTAATTTATCTTTGCATCATGTGATGTTTGGGGCCAATTTTTTTAAGTGCCATCCTGTCTGCCACTGCAGTGCCACTCCTAGATGGGCCAGGTGTTTGTGCCGCCCTCTTGGGTCGCTTAGCTTAGTCATCCAGCAACCTCGGTGCAAATTTTAGGACTAAAAATAATATTGTGAGCTGTTCAGAATAGACTGAAAATGAGTGGAAATTATGGTTATTGAGGTTAATAATACTATGGGATCAAAATTACCCCCAAATTCTATGATTTAAGCTGTTTTTGAGGGTTTTTTGAAAAAAAAAAAAAAAAAAAAACAGAATCCAAAACATACCCGAATCCGCCAAAACATTTTCAGAGAGGTTTTGCCAAAACGCGCCCGAATCCAAAACACGGCCGCAGAACCGAATCCAAAACCAAAACACAAAACCCAAAAAATGTCCGGTGCACATTTCTACTAAAGATACCATGCCAGGTCGGTGTTACCTGAGTTAGTCGACCCGCCAACCTTGGGTCTCCCAGGCGGAGCCCACACCCTCAACTGATGGTTTCATTTTTCTACAGCACCTGGTATTCCCCGATAGTCTCCCATCCGAGTACTAACCAGGCCCACACTGTAGATCTTCTGGTAGCTCAATGGTTTCCTAGTCTCAAATCACACTGACGTGCCTATGACAGGCTTCTATTGATAGTGTAATACCAACACGTGAACTGTATGTGGAAGGAACCTGACTTTGTTGGAGTCTGCTTCTGACTCCAGAATATCTGTCAATTCTTACCAAAAAGGAATGTTTTCAGAACAAGAAAATGATTCCACCTACAGCACCTGGTATTCGCAGATGTTTCTCACCAGGCCCCACACTGCATAGCTTCCAAGATCTGGTGAGATTGGGCATATTCAGTATGGTGTGGCTGTAGATTTTCCACTTACCCAGTAAACTGCTCTATGAGCAGGTATAGTTAGGGCTGATGCCCTGGAGTAAATATTTTACCCATATCCAATGCTTCCAGGAACACTGCATTTTTTTTTTATGAGCCATATGAGATTCTTGCTCTACTGAAAAATCTCCTTCCATTGCATCAGCCCAGGCAACCACTGCCTTTGCCATTTAAGCCGAAGCCAAGGCTTGGCCTAATGACTGCCTTAGATAGGAAAATTGAAAGCAAAGCTAATGTAGATTCTTCTTATCTAATTTAGGAGCGATCTCACCTTTTATTAAATAATCCCCAGATGGAAGCAGATCATAGGAATTCCATTTCTTAGGAATTCTAACTTTTTATTGGGTGTAACCCAAACCTCTTCCATGATTTCCGTCAGCTGATCTTGGAACTCAAGTATTGGGATGTTTAAACACAAGTGCCTTGGTTTTTAACACAGGCTTTGCTGTATCCTCTAAGGATAAGATGGCTTTATTGCTTTCAATTAACTCAGCTGTTTTTGAGAGCTGAGACCTACCTCTTTTTCATCTGATGAAGTAGAAAAATTGTTCTTTCATCTTCTGATGAATCTAAACAATGTGTAGCCTGTGAGGGTGAAGGTTTACTTACCACTGGTTCTGAGAAGCTGCTGCTGTATGTAAGGGCTTATAACCCTATTCCTGGTACAGGATTTTGAGGGGATTATCCATTTAACTTTTATGGATAAAGCTTGTGCAAAGATAGCCCAAGGTGGATACACTTGTATCTGCATCCGACTTGTCCTTGCTGAGCAACATAAAACATTGGCCCTCATTCCGAGTTGATCGGTCGCAAGGCGAATTTAGCAGAGTTACACACGCTAAGCCTACGCCTACTGGGAGTGTATCTTAGCTTCTTAAAATTGCGACCGATGTATTCGCAATATTGCGATTACACACTACTTTGCAGTTTCTGAGTAACTTCAACCTTACTCTGCCTGTGCGATCAGTTCAGTGCTTGTCGTTCCTGGTTTGACGTCACAAACACACCCAGCGTTCGCTCAGACACTCCCCCGTTTCTCCAGCCACTCCTGCGTTTTTTCCGGAAACGGTAGCGTTTTCATCCACACGCCCATAAAACGCCGTGTTTCCGCCCAGTAACACCCATTTCCTGTCAATCACATTACGATCGCCGGAGCGATGAAAAAGCCGTGAGTAAAAATACTATCTTCATTGTTAAATTACTTGGCGCAGTCGCAGTGCGAATATTGCGCATGCGTACTAAGCGGATTTTCATTGCGATGCGATGAAAAATACCGAGCGAACGACTCGGAATGAGGGCCATTATGCATACAAGCCATCCTGAACCAGATCATAAGAGGATAATACAGCTTCTAAACATGGTATGAGTGTCCTCATCATTGCTGCTTTAATACATGATAAATAATCAGCATTTCCACAGTGTACTACACAATTTTGTGACTGTATCACTTTAACCTTTTTTCTTTAAAATTATATCCATCCGATCCTACTCATGCACCAGCATTGAGGATCTGCAAAACAAACTGACAAACATATAGTAAAGTCAGCATCATACTAGCAGTCAGTCACGTTATAGACTAGTATAATAAGCAATATGAGCACATCATCAACTACAATAATATTTTAAGTATGTAGGAGAACACATTTACTGAATCATGTTTAACATATTTAATGTATTCATAGGCAATGCGACAGAAACAACAGTAAGGGTATACAGACTCATATGCAATAGGCACTTATCTAACTATTCATATTCAAACAGTAGATAGAGATTTAGTGCTGTGTAGCCCGTACTCAGTAGAGTGGGATACAGGGAGACTCACCTCACTTCCAGGATCGATCAATATGTTAGCAAACGGTGAGTGGATCCAGACACTACTAGTGTACACTGCCGCTCCGGGAACCTATAGTGAACACAGACGCACCAGTCACACAGCCGCCTATGCTGCGACCGGGCCCTCAGTGAACTCAGACGCATCTGCCACGCAGCCGCCTATGCTGCGACCGGGTCCCCTCGTGGTAGCAATCAGTGAACACCGACGCCCCGGTCACACAGCCGCCTATGCTGAGACCAGGTCCCCTCATCTCCCAGTGTAGCTGGAAGCGAGTAAACAGTTCATGGCGGGAGACTCGGCGGAAACTGGTCATGAACTGAGGGGAGGAGCGACTAGGAGAGCATCTGACTCCCCACTGCTGACATCAACCCTAGGGATTGCGGCCTCATGCTATTCCTGGAGCCTATAATCCCTAAGGCCTAGCGCTGGAGCACCCGTGGTGGCGGCGCGTTAGCTTCTGTTTGGCAGTCTCCTCCCAAAACAGTGCGGCTGTGTCCGTATTCCATGCATGCTACGTGGAACCGATGCCTTCTCCCTGTGCTTCAGCCACAGCCTGGTAACGTCTGATGGACCTGCTAGTATATCCGACACAGACGCCTGCCGAAACAGCACTGTACTCGTGGGTAAGTGTTGTCGCGACCCGGCGGAGAGTTGTTGGAGCGACTTTCCAATATGCGTATAAGACGCTGTTTAGAAAGATCACTCAAAAAATAGTAAGACTATAAAAATAAAACAAGAAAGCTTGGGGTTGCTAACAATCCAGCAGCCCTGTGACCATGGTCCGGCTCCTGCCGCACCAAACAAAAAACTGATTTGCCTGAGACAGGGAGCGGGGATATATGGACGGGCCCGTTGCATGCTGGGAGGCCGGAAAGCTTGGACTGATTGGTGCAAATCCACTGTCGCTCCATCATATCCCATTGTTATCCTGTGGATAACCTGTGGACCCTGCCGGAGAAATAGAAATATTATATATATATATATATATATATATTTCTCTAACGTCCTAGTGGATGCTGGGGACTCCGAAAGGACCATGGGGAATAGCGGCTCCGCAGGAGACTGGGCACAAAGTAAAAGCTTTAGGACTAGCTGGTGTGCACTGGCTCCTCCCCCTATGACCCTCCTCCAAGCCTCAGTTAGATTTTGTGCCCGAACGAGAAGGGTGCAATCTAGGTGGCTCTCCTGAGCTGCTTAGAGTAAAAGTTTAAATAGGTTTTTTATTTTCAGTGAGACCTGCTGGCAACAGGCTCACTGCATCGAGGGACTTAGGGGAGAGAAACAAACTCACCTGCGTGCAGAGTGGATTGGGTTTCTTAGGCTACTGGACATTAGCTCCAGAGGGACGATCACAGGCCCAGCCATGGATGGGTCCCGGAGCCGCGCCGCCGGCCCCCTTACAGATGCTGAAGCAAGAAGAGGTCCATAAATCGGCGGCAGAAGACTTTCCTGTCTTCATAAGGTAGCGCACAGCACTGCAGCTGTGCGCCATTGCTCTCAGCACACTTCACACTCCGGTCACTGAGGGTGCAGGACGCTGGGGGGGGGCGTCCTGGGAAGCAATGAATTTACCTTAGTTGGCGAAAAATACATCACATATAGCTCCTGGGCTATATGGATGTATTTAACCCCTGCCAGTTTTCCAGAAAAAAGCGGGAGAAGAGCCCGCCGTGAAGGGGGCGGGGCCTATCTCCTCAGCACACAGCGCCATTTTTCCCACACAGCTCCGCTGGTAGGAAGGCTCCCAGAATCTCCCCTGCATCCTGCAACTACAGAAACAGGGTAAAAAAGAGAGGGGGGCACTTATTTGGCAAAATAACAGATATAAGCAGCTATAAGGGATAGACACTTATTGTAAGGTTGTCCCTATACATATATAGCGCTCTGGTGTGTGCTGGCAAACTCTCCCTCTGTCTCCCCAAAGGGCTAAGTGGGTCCTGTCCTCTATCAGAGCATTCCCTGTGTGTGTGCTGGGTGTCGGTACGTGTGTGTCGACATGTATGAGGAGGAAAATGATGTGGAGGCGGAGCAATTGCCTATAATGGTGATGTCACCCCCTAGGGAGTCGACACCTGAATCGATGGCCGTAATTAAGGAATTACGTGACAGTGTCGGCACGTTACAGAAAACTGTTGACGACATGAGACAGCCGGCAGCTCAGTTAGTGCCTGTCCAGGCGTCTCAAACACCGTCAGGGGCTATTAAACGCCCGTTACCTCAGTGGGTCGACACGGACCCAGACACAGACACTGACTCCAGTGTCGACGGTGAAGAAACAAACGTATTTTCCAGTAGGGCCACACGTTACATGATCACGGCAATGAAGGAGGTTTTGCACATCTCTGATACTGCAAGTACCGCAAAAAGGGGTATTATGTGGGGTGTGAAAAAACTACCCGTAGTTTTTCCTGAATCAGATGAATTGAATGAAGTGTGTGATGAAGCGTGGGTTACCCCCGACAGAAAACTGCTAATTTCTAAAAAATTATTGGCACTATATACCTTCCCACCAGAGGTTAGGGCTCGTTGGGAAACACCCCCTAGGGTGGATAAGGCGCTCACACGCTTATCAAAACAAGTGGCGTTACCGTCTCCAGAAACGGCCGCCCTTAAGGAGCCAGCAGATAGGAGGCTGGAAAATATCCTTAAAAGTATATACACACATACTGGTGTTATACTGCGACCAGCAATCGCCTCAGCCTGGATGTGCAGTGCTGGGGTGGCTTGGTCGTATTCCCTGACTGAAAATATTGATACCCTGGACAGGGACAATATATTATTGACTATAGAGCATTTAAAGGATGCATTCCTATATATGCGAGATGCACAGAGAGACATTTGCACTCTGGCATCAAGAGTAAGTGCGATGTCCATTTCTGCCAGAAGAGGATTATGGACGCGACAGTGGTCAGGGGATGCGGATTCCAAACGGCATATGGAAGTATTGCCGTATAAAGGGGAGGAGTTATTTGGGGGCGGTCTATCGGACCTGGTGGCCACGGCAACGGCTGGGAAATCCACCTTTTTACCCCAAGTCACCTCGCAGCAGAAAAAGATACCGCCTTTTCAGGCTCAGTCCTTTCGTCCCCATAAGGGCAAGCGGGCAAAAGGCCACTCATATCTGCCCCGGGGCAGAGGAAGGGGAAAAAGACTACAACAGACAGCTTCTTCCCACGACCAGAAGCCCTCCCCCGCTTCTGCCAAGTCCTCAGCATGACGCTGGGGCCTTACAAGCGGACTCAGGCACGGTGGGGGCCCGTCTCAAGAATTTCAGCGCGCAGTGGGCTCACTCGCAAGTGGACCCCTGGATCCTGCAGGTAGTATCTCAGGGGTACAAATGGGAATTCGAGACGTCTCCCCCTCGCCGGTTCTTGAAGTCTGCTTTACCAACGTCTACCCCCGACAGGGAGGCGGTATTGGAAGCCATTCACAAGCTGTATTCCCAGCAAGTGATAATCAAGGTACCCCTCCTACAACAGGGAAAGGGGTATTACTCCACGCTGTTTGTGGTACCGAAGCCGGACGGCTCGGTGAGACCCATTTTAAATCTGAAAACCTTGAACACTTACATAAAAAGGTTCAAGTTCAAGATGGAGTCACTCAGAGCAGTGATAGCGAACCTGGAAGAAGGGGACTACATGGTGTCTCTGTCTGGACATCAAGGATGCTTACCTCCATGTCCCAATTTGCCCTTCTCACCAAGGGTACCTCAGGTTTGTGGTACAGAACTGTCACTATCAGTTTCAGACGCTGCCGTTTGGATTGTCCACGGCACCCCGGGTCTTTACCAAGGTAATGGCCGAAATGATGATTCTTCTTCGAAGAAAAGGCATCTTAATTATCCCTTACTTGGACGATCTTCTGATAAGGGCACGGTCCAGAGAACAGTTAGAGGTCGGAGTAGCACTATCGCAAATAGTACTACGACAGCACGGATGGATTCTAAATATTCCAAAATCGCAGCTGATTCCGACGACACGTCTGCTGTTCCTAGGGATGATTCTGGACACAGTACAGAAAAAGGTGTTTCTCCCGGAAGAGAAAGCCAGGGAGTTATCCGACCTAGTCAGGAAACTCCTAAGACCAGGCCAGGTGTCAGTGCATCAGTGCACAAGGGTCCTGGGAAAGATGGTGGCTTCTTACGAAGTGATTCCATTCGGCAGATTCCACGCAAGAACTTTTCAGTTGGAACTGCTAGACAAATGGTCCGGATCGCATCTTCAAATGCATCAGCGGATAACCCTGTCTCCAAGGACAAGGGTGTCTCTCCTGTGGTGGTTACAGAGTGCTCATCTCCTAGAGGGCCGCAGATTCGGCATTCAGGATTGGGTCCTGGTGACCACGGATGCCAGCCTGAGAGGCTGGGGAGCAGTCACACAGGGAAAAAATTTCCAGGGCTTGTGGTCAAGCATGGAAACGTCACTTCAATGACGGAAGTGGCAAGGATTCTTCGCTGGGCGGAAAATCATGTGATAGCACTGTCAGCAGTGTTCATTCCGGGAGTGGACAACTGGGAAGCAGACTTCCTCAGCAGACACGATCTTCACCCGGGGGAGTGGGGACTTCACCCGGAAGTCTTCCACATGATTGTAAACCGTTGGGAAAAACCAAGGGTGGACATGATGGCGTCTCGCCTCAACAAAAAACTGGACAGATATTGTTCCAGGTCAAGGGACCCTCAGGCAATAGCTGTGGACGCTCTGGTAACACCGTGGGTGTACCGGTCAGTGTATGTGTTCCCTCCTCTTCCTCTCATACCAAAAGTACTGAGAATCATAAGAAGGAGAGGAGTAAAGACTATACTCGTGGCTCCGGATTGGCCAAGAAGGACTTGGTACCCGGAAATTCAAGAGAGGCTCACGGAAGACCCGTGGCCTCTACCTCTAAGACAGGACCTGCTCCAGCAGGGACCATGTCTGTTCCAAGACTTACCGCGGCTGCGTTTGACGGCATGGCGGTTGAACGCCGGATCCTGAAGGAAAAAGGCATTCCGGATGAAGTCATCCCTACCCTGATCAAAGCCAGGAAGGATGTAACCGTACAACATTATCACCGTATTTGGCGTAAATATGTTGCGTGGTGCGAGGCCAGGAAGGCCCCTACGGAGGAATTTCAACTGGGTCGATTCCTGCATTTCCTGCAAACAGGACTGTCTATGGGCCTCAAATTAGGGTCCATTAAGGTTCAAATTTCGGCCCTGTCGATATTCTTCCAAAAAGAACTAGCTTCTGTACCTGAAGTTCAGACGTTTGTCAAGGGAGTACTGCATATACAGCCTCCTTTTGTGCCTCCAGTGGCACCTTGGGATCTCAATGTAGTGTTGGGATTCCTAAAATCACATTGGTTTGAACCACTCACCACTGTGGACTTGAAGTATCTCACTTGGAAAGTGGTAATGCTGTTAGCCCTGGCTTCAGCCAGGCGTGTATCAGAATTGGCGGCTTTATCCTATAAAAGCCCTTACCTAATTTTTCATACGGACAGGGCAGAATTGAGGACTCGTCCTCAATTTCTCCCTAAGGTGGTTTCAGCATTTCACTTAAACCAACCTATCGTGGTGCCTGCGGCTACTAGGGACTTGGAGGATTCCAAGTTGCTGGACGTAGTCAGGGCCCTGAAAATATATGTTTCCAGGACGGCTGGAGTCAGAAAATCTGACTCGCTGTTTATCCTGTATGCACCCAACAAGCTGGGTGCTCCTGCTTCTAAGCAGACGATTGCTCGTTGGATTTGTAGTACAATTCAGCTTGCACATTCTGTGGCAGGCCTGCCACAGCCAAAATCTATAAAAGCCCATTCCACACGCAAAGTGGGCTCATCTTGGGCGGCTGCCCGAGGGGTCTCGGCTTTACAACTTTGCCGAGCAGCTACTTGGTCAGGGGCAAACACGTTTGCTAAATTCTACAAATTTGATACCCTGGCTGAGGAGGACCTGGAGTTCTCTCATTCGGTGCTGCAGAGTCATCCGCACTCTCCCGCCCGTTTGGGAGCTTTGGTATAATCCCCATGGTCCTTTCGGAGTCCCCAGCATCCACTAGGACGTTAGAGAAAATAAGAATTTACTTACCGATAATTCTATTTCTCATAGTCCGTAGTGGATGCTGGGCGCCCATCCCAAGTGCGGATTGTCTGCATTACTTGTACATAGTTATTGTTACAAAAATCGGGTTATTGTTGTTGTGAGCCATCTTTTCAGAGGCTCCTTCTGTTATCATGCTGTTAACTGGGTTCAGATCACAAGTTGTACGGTGTGATTGGTGTGGCTGGTAATGAGTCTTACCCAGGATTCAAAATCCTTCCTTATTGTGTACGCTCGTCCGGGCACAGTATCCTAACTGAGGCTTGGAGGAGGGTCATAGGGGGAGGAGCCAGTGCACACCAGCTAGTCCTAAAGCTTTTACTTTGTGCCCAGTCTCCTGCGGAGCCGCTATTCCCCATGGTCCTTTCGGAGTCCCCAGCATCCACTACGGACTATGAGAAATAGAATTATCGGTAAGTAAATTCTTATTATATATATATATATATATATATATAGTCCAAAGGTGCTTAAATTAAGGGCAACAGCAGGGCATGCATGTAAACGTTTCAATTCCTTCATTGCGGCATTGTCATCAGGTCTTTTGCCGCAATAAAGGCATTGAATGTTGTCTACGCGCATTCCCTGCTGTTTCCCTTTATTCAAGCCGCTAGGAGTGCTGCACCTTTGGACTTTATGTGACTATTATTCGTGGAGGCACCCGGAGCAGTAACGCAGTTTTAATGGGGGAGCCGGGCACTCTGGTCTGTGTGTATATATATATATATTTTATTGAACCCACTATAATTAATTTTTTATTAAGTTGGTGGCACATTGGAAATTGGTGGTGCAGTGGGTGATACAGCCCTGTCCACACACCCAGAAATGCCTCCCCAATATTAAAATATGTAAAAAAAAGGTGCCAATTCCAAAGATATCTTTCGTCTTTCAAATTGTTTGAAAATTGCTTAGTGTGTACACTTAATTTTGTTTGTCAGGGTTCTGGGAAGTTCAAGGGAAATTGCTTATCTTCCACGTTGTTCATCTTTCACATTGGTCATGTCTTCTAGCGTGTAGGGCCCTTACCTCTTGGGAAATACCTAATTTTTAATTATCATGGTGGTACTCCCTGTTCTTGTAATAACATCCCTAGATATGTCACCAGAATAAAGCATTTGTTTAATGCAACACCATACCTCCCAACATGTTTATCCCCACTGTTTACTAAATGTAGGCACCTGTGCTCTGTCTCTGGTTGCAGATCCTTATGTCTCCTCATCTTCTTGATGTACAGGAGGCTGAGTTGGGGCCACAGGAGAAGTAGGAGGAGGAGGGGATGCTGGGTAACAGGCATTAGAGGAGAGCCAAGGACAGGAGTAGGCTGGGATAAGGAGGAGGGGTGCTGGGTAATAGATATTAGAGGATATTTTGTATTGAAGAATAGGATAAAATTCCTCCAAGCCGATGTCCAGGATTAGTCAACAGTTACCGGAAACATTTACATGCAGGTATTGCTGCACAAGGGGGTCATACCAGATACCGAAATCAAAGGCTCACATACTTTTCCCACTCACTGATATGTGTTATTGGATCATTTTCCTCAGTAAAAAAATGAGCATGTCTAATTTTTTGTCTCATTTGTTTGATTTGGTTTTCCTTATCTACTTTTAGGACATGTGTGTGAAAATCTGAGGTCATTTAGGTCAAATTTCAGCAGAAATAATAGGATTTTAATACCTACCTGTAAATCCTTTTCTCCTAGTCCATAGAGGATGCTGGGGACTCCAAAAGGACCATGGAGTATAGACGAGATCCGCAGGAGCTTGGGCACACTAAAAAGACTATGACTGGGTGTGAACTGGCTCCTCCCTCTATGCCTCTCCCCCAGACCTCAGTTATATGAACTGTGCCCAGGAGAGACGGATATTTAGAGGAAAGGATTTTGTTAAACTAAGGGCGAGAAACATACCAGCCCACACCACAAACATACCGTACAGCTGGAGTAGCATGAAACCAGATAACAGTATGAACTAACCACAGCAACAAGCTGAACATAACTGATACACAAACCATGTGTAACCGAAAATAACCAGTATCAACTCAACTGCAAGGAACAGTCCGCACTGGGATGGGCGCCCAGCATCCTCTACGGACTAGGAGAAAAGGATTTACTGGTAGGTATTAAAATCCTATTTTCTCTGACGTCCTAGTGGATGCTGGGACTCCGTCAGGACCATGGGGAATAGCGGCTCCGCAGGAGACAGGGCACAAAATTTAAAAGTTTGACCACTAGGTGGTGTGTACTGGCTCCTCCCCCTATGACCCTCCTCCAAGCCTCAGTTAGGTTTTTGTGCCCGTCCGAGCAGGGTGCAATCTAGGTGGCTCTCCTAAAGAGCTGCTTAGAAAAAGTTTGTTAGGTTTTTTATTTTCAGTGAGTCCTGCTGGCAACAGGCTCACTGCAACGAGGGACTTAGGGGAGAAGAAGTGAACTCACCTGCGTGCAGGATGGATTTGCTTCTTAGGCTACTGGACACTAGCTCCAGAGGGACGATCACAGGTACAGCCTGGATGGGTCACCGGAGCCGCGCCGCCGACCCCCTTGCAGATGCCGAATAGAGAAGAGGTCCAGAAACCGGCGGCAGAAGACGTCTCAGTCTTCATGAGGTAGCGCACAGCACTGCAGCTGTGCGCCATTGCTCTCCGCACACTTCACACCAGCGGTCACTGAGGGTGCAGGGCGCTGGGGGGGGGCGCCCTGGGCAGCAATGTAATATACCTATTCTGGCTAAAATATATCACATATAGCCCCTGGGGCTATATGGATGTATTTAACCCCTGCCAGGTTCCAAAAAAAACGGGAGAAGAAGCCCGCCGAAAAGGGGGCCGGGCCTATTCTCCTCAGCACACAGCGCCATTTTCCTGCCCAGCTCCGCTGCGAGGAAGGCTCCCAGGACTCTCCCCTGCACTGCACTACAGAAACAGGGTAAAAACAGAGAGGGGGGGCACTTATTGGCGATATTTATAATATTTGAGCTGCTATAAAGGGAACACACTTATTAAGGTTGTCCCTATATATATTTATAGCGCTTGGGTGTGTGCTGGCAAACTCTCCCTCTGTCTCCCCAAAGGGCTAGTGGGGTCCTGTCTTCTATCAGAGCATTCCCTGTGTGTCTGCTGTGTGTCGGTACGTGTGTGTCGACATGTATGAGGACGATGTTGGCGTGGAGGCGGAGCAATTGCCTGTAATGGTGATGTCACCCCCTAGGGAGTCGACACCAGAATGGATGGCTTTGTTTATGGAATTACGGGATAGTGTCAGCACGCTACAAAAGTCGGTTGACGACATGAGACAGCCGGCAAACCAGTTAGTACCTGTCCAGGCGTCTCAGACACCGTCAGGGGCTGTAAAACGCCCTTTACCTCAGTCGGTCGACACAGACCCAGACACTGACACTGAATCCAGTGTCGACGGTGAAGAAACAAACGTATTTTCCAGTAGGGCCACACGTTATATGATCACGGCAATGAAGGAGGCTTTGCATATCTCTGATACTGCAAGTACCACAAAAAGGGGTATTATGTGGGGTCTGAAAAAACTACCTGTAGTTTTTCCTGAATCAGAGAAATTGAATGACGTGTGTGATGAAGCGTGGGTTACCCCTGATAAAAAACTGCTAATTTCAAAGAAGTTATTGGCATTATACCCTTTCCCGCCAGAGGTTAGGGCGCGCTGGGAAACACCCCCTAGGGTGGAGAAGGCGCTCACACGTTTATCCAAACAAGTGGCGTTACCGTCTCCTGATACGGCCGCCCTCAAGGATCCAGCTGATAGGAGGCTGGAAAATACTCTAAAAAGTATATACACACATACTGGTGTTATACTGCGACCAGCAATCGCCTCAGCCTGGATGTGCAGTGCTGGGGTGGCTTGGTCGGATTCCCTGACTGAAAATATTGATACCCTGGATAGGGACAGTATTTTATTGACTATAGAGCAATTAAAGGATGCGTTCCTTTATATGCGAGATGCACAGAGAGATATCTGCACTCTGGCATCAAGAGTAAGTGCGATGTCCATATCTGCCAGAAGAAGTCTATGGACACGACAGTGGTCAGGCGATGCGGATTCCAAACGGCATATGGAAGTATTGCCGTATAAAGGAGAGGAATTATTTGGGGTCGGTCTATCGGATTTGGTAGCCACGGCAACAGCCGGGAAGTCCACCTTTTTACCTCAAGTCCCCTCCCAACAGAAAAAGCCGCAGTCTTTTCAGCCGCAGTCCTTTCGTTCCTATAAGAACAAGCGAGCAAAAGGACATTCATATTTGCCCCGAGGCAAAGGAAAGGGTAAGAGACTGCACCAAGCAGCCCCTTCCCAGGAGCAGAAGTCCTCCCCGGCTTCTGCAAAGGCCTCAGCATGACGCTGGGACCTTATAAGCGGACTCAGGGGCGGTGGGGGGTCGCCTCAAGAATTTCAGCGCACAGTGGGCTCACTCGCAGGTGGACCCCTGGATCCTGCAGGTAGTATCTCAGGGTTACAGGTTGGAATTCGAGAAGTCTCCCCCTCGCCGGTTCCTAAAGTCTGCTTTGCCAACGTCTCCCTCCGACAGGGCGACGGTATTGGAAGCCATTCACAAGCTGTATTCTCAGCAGGTGATAGTCAAGGTACCCCTTCTACAACAGGGAAAGGGGTATTACTCCACGCTATTTGTGGTACCGAAGCCGGACGGCTCGGTAAGACCTATTCTAAATCTGAAATCTCTGAACCTGTACATACAAAAATTCAAGTTCAAGATGGAGTCACTCAGAGCAGTGATAGCGAATCTGGAAGAGGGGGATTTTATGGTGTCCTTGGACATCAAGGATGCTTACCTTCATGTCCCAATTTGCCCTTCACACCAAGGGTACCTCAGGTTCGTGGTACAAAACTGTCATTATCAGTTTCAGACGCTGCCGTTTGGATTGTCCACGGCACCCAGGGTCTTTACCAAGGTAATGGCCGAAATGATGATTCTTCTTCGAAGAGAAGGCGTATTAATTATCCCTTACTTGGACGATCTCCTGATAAGGGCAAGATCCAGAGAACAGCTGGAGGTCGGAGTAGCACTAACTCAAGTAGTGCTCCAACAGCACGGGTGGATTCTGAATTTTCCAAAATCCCAACTGATCCCGACGACACGTCTGCTGTTCCTAGGGATGATTCTGGACACTGTTCAGAAAAAGGTATTTCTTCCGGAGGAGAAAGCCAGGGAGTTATCCGAACTTGTCAGGAACCTCCTAAAACCAGGGACAGTGTCTGTGCATCAATGCACAAGAGTCCTGGGAAAAATGGTGGCTTCTTACGAAGCGATTCCATTCGGCAGATTCCATGCACGAATTTTTCAGTGGGATCTGCTAGACAAATGGTCCGGATCGCATCTGCAGATGCATCAGCGGATAAAATTGTCGACAAGGACAAGGGTCTCTCTGCTATGGTGGTTGCAGAGTACTCATCTGTTAGAGGGCCGCAGATTCGGCATACAGAACTGGGTCCTAGTGACCACGGATGCCAGCCTGAGAGGCTGGGGAGCGGTCACACGAGGAAGAAACTTCCAGGGCGTGTGGTCAAGCCTGGAAACGTCTCTTCACATAAATATACTGGAGCTAAGAGCAATCTACAATGCTCTAAGCCTGGCAAAACCTCTGCTTCAGGGTCAGCCGGTGTTGATCCAGTCGGACAACATCACGGCAGTCGCCCACGTAAACAGACAGGGCGGCACAAGAAGCAGGAGGGCAATGGCAGAAGCTGCAAGGATTCTTCGCTGGGCGGAAAATCATGTGATAGCACTGTCAGCAGTGTTCATTCCGGGAGTGGACAACTGGGAAGCAGACTTCCTCAGCAGACACGATCTTCACCCGGGAGAGTGGGGACTTCATCCAGAAGTCTTCCACATGATTGTGGTCCATTGGGAAAGACCAATGGTGGACATGATGGCGTCCCGCCTCAACAAAAAACTGGACAGGTATTGCGCCAGGTCAAGAGACCCTCAGGCAATAGCTGTGGACGCTCTGGTAACACCATGGGTGTACCAGTCAGTGTATGTGTTCCCTCCTCTGCCTCTCATACCCAAGGTACTGAGAATTATACTGCAAAGGGGAGTAAGAACGATACTCGTGGCTCCGGACTGGCCAAGAAGGACTTGGTACCCGGAACTTCAGGAGATGCTCACGGAAGATCCGTGGCCTCTACCTCTAAGAAGGGACCTGCTTCAGCAGGGACCGTGTCTATTCCAAGACTTACCGCGGCTGCGTTTGACGGCATGGCGGTTGAACGCCGGATCCTAAGGGAAAAAGGCATTCCGGAAGAGGTCATCCCTACCCTGGTCAAAGCCAGGAAGGAGGTGACTGCACAACATTATCACCGCATTTGGAGAAAATATGTTGCATGGTGTGAGGCCAGGAAGGGCCCGACAGAGGAATTTCAACTGGGTCGATTCCTACATTTCCTGCAAACAGGATTATCTATGGGCCTCAAATTAGGGTCCATTAAGGTTCAAATTTCGGCCCTGTCGATATTCTTCCAGAAAGAATTGGCTTCAGTTCCTGAAGTTCAGACTTTTGTAAAAGGAGTACTACATATACAGCCCCCGGTTGTGCCCCCAGTGGCACCGTGGGATCTCAATGTAGTTTTGGATTTTCTCAAATCCCATTGGTTTGAGCCACTCAAATCGGTAGATTTGAAATATCTTACATGGAAAGTAACCATGCTACTGGCTCTGGCTTCAGCCAGGAGAGTGTCAGAATTGGCAGCTTTATCATATAAAAGCCCATATCTGATTTTCCATTCGGACAGGGCAGAATTGAGGACGCGTCCTCATTTTCTGCCTAAGGTGGTATCAGCGTTTCACCTGAACCAGCCTATTGTGGTGCCTGCGGCTACTAGCGATTTGGAGGATTCCAAGTTGCTGGACGTTGTCAGAGCATTGAAAATATATATTTCAAGGACGGCTGGAGTCAGAAAATCTGACTCGCTGTTTATACTATATGCACCCAACAAGCTGGGTGCTCCTGCTTCTAAGCAGACGATTGCTCGTTGGATTTGTAGCACAATTCAACTGGCACATTCTGTGGCAGGCTTGCCACAGCCTAAATCTGTCAAGGCCCACTCCACAAGGAAGGTGGGCTCATCTTGGGCGGCTGCCCGAGGGGTCTCGGCATTACAACTCTGCCGAGCAGCTACGTGGTCAGGGGAGAACACGTTTGTAAAATTCTACAAATTTGATACCCTGGCTAAGGAGGACCTGGAGTTCTCTCATTCGGTGCTGCAGAGTCATCCGCACTCTCCCGCCCGTTTGGGAGCTTTGGTATAATCCCCATGGTCCTGACGGAGTCCCAGCATCCACTAGGACGTCAGAGAAAATAAGATTTTACTTACCGATAAATCTATTTCTCGTAGTCCGTAGTGGATGCTGGGCGCCCATCCCAAGTGCGGATTGTCTGCAATACTTGTACATAGTTATTGTTACAAAAAAAAATCGGGTTGTTTATTGTTGTGAGCCATCTTTTCAGAGGCTCCTACGTTATCATACTGTTAACTGGGTTCAGATCACAAGTTGTACGGTGTGATTGGTGTGGCTGGTTTGAGTCTTACCCGGGATTCAAAATCCTTCCTTATTGTGTACGCTCGTCCGGGCACAGTATCCTAACTGAGGCTTGGAGGAGGGTCATAGGGGGAGGAGCCAGTACACACCACCTAGTGGTCAAACTTTTAAATTTTGTGCCCTGTCTCCTGCGGAGCCGCTATTCCCCATGGTCCTGACGGAGTCCCAGCATCCACTACGGACTACGAGAAATAGATTTATCGGTAAGTAAAATCTTATTTTCTCTTACGTCTTAGAGGATGCTGGGAACTCCAAAAAGACCATGGGGTCTATACCAAAGCTCCAGAACGGGCGGGAGAGTGCGGACGACTCTGCAGCACCGATTGAGCAAACATGAGGTCCTCATCAGCCAGGGTATCAAACTTGTAAAATTTAGCAAAAGTGTTTGAACCCGACCACGTAGCTGCTCGGCAAAGTTGAAGTGCCGAGACCCCTCGGGCAGCCGCCCAAGATGAGCCCCCCTTCCTGGTAGAATGGGCCTTTACTGACTTCGGCAACGGTAGCCCAGCCAAAGAATGAGCTTGCTGGATCGTATTACAAATCCAGCGTGCAATAGTTTGCTTAGAAGCAGGATTTCCAATCTTGTTGTAAGCATACAGGACAAACAGAGCCTAGTAAGAGCCGTTCTGGCGACATAAATTTTCAAAGCTCTTACAACATCAAGAGACTTTGGGACCGCCACAGCATCCGTAGCCACAGGCACCACAATAGGTTGGTTTATGTGAAACGAAGAGACCACCTTCAGCAGAAATTGTTGGCGAGTCCTCAATTCCGCTCTATCCGAATGAAAAATCAAATATGGGCTCTTGTGAGACAAGGCCGCCAACTCGGACACTCGTCTGGCAGACGCCAGAGCCAAAAGCATGACCACTTTCCAAGTGAGAAACTTTAACTCAACCTTACGCAAAGGCTCAAACCAGTGGGACATAAGAAACTGCAACACCACTTCAAGATCCCACGGCGCCACTGGTGGGACAAATGGAGGATGGATAAGCAGCACTCCCTTCATGGAAAGTCTGAACCTCAGGAAGGACGGCCAATTCCTTTTGAAAGAAAATAGATAAGGCCGAAATCTGCACTTTGATGGAACCCAACTTCAGGCCTGCATCCACGCCTGCCTGCAAAAAATGGAGGAAACGACCCAAGTGAAAGAAGGATTATATTGTTTAGAACAGCTATTAGACGAGTCCCCTGAAGTTAAATTGTTTGATATAGATGTATCACTAAATCCTCTATCTCATTCTAGATTTAAGAAAAAAATCCCAATTTTTTCCTTTAGAACACAAAAGTTCAGCTATTACAATTTGTTATAATAAGACTTTGAGTGAATTTAAAGCTGTATGTAATAGAACTGCTAAAAAACAAGGTCCTTATTATTGCTCATATAGTCAAAATTTGACTAAACAAGAAAGATCAGCTCTAAAAGGGCTGAGGGATTCCCTCTCCCTTGTCATTAGGCCGGCTGACAAGGGAGGGGTGATCATTGTTCAGAACAGAGATGATTATATCCTGGAAGCAAATAGACAATTACAAGATGTGCAATATTAAACACCTCTGTTGAGTAACCCTACTGTTTCTTACTTAAAAGAATATGGTAATATGTTGGACCTAGCAAGGAGCGAGAGGGCCATATCGGAAGATGAATACTATTTTTTGTTATGTACACATCCTGTCACTCCTGTTTTCTATCACCTTCCCAAAATTCACAAAACACTTATTTCACCTCCTGGGCGTCTTATAATTTCAGGTGTTGGTTCCCTCACGTCTAATTTGTCACATTTTGTAGATGTACACTTACAGAATCACGTTTCCCATTTACAGTCTTATATCAAGGATACGAAACATATTTTACATAAACTTGTAGGAAGTAGCTGGACAAATGGGTGGGGTTTTCTCACCCTTGATGTCCAAGCTCTGTATACCAATATCCCACATAAAGCGGGTACTAATGCGGTTAATTATTATTTGGAAAAAGATCCCAATTTGTCTATTGAGCGACGTGATTTTATTATTCAATCTATTATGTTTATACTCACTCACAATTATTTTCTATTTGGGGACACTTATTATTTACAGGCACTGGGTACGGCCATGGGGACCAGGTTCGCGCCAAGTTTTGCAAATCTCTATATGGGCCGTTTCGAGGAGGAGTTCATTTGGAACGGCCCATATAGAGATAACCTGGTCCTCTATGGCCGTTTTATTGATGACTTATTTATAATTTGGGATGGTGGGTCTTCACTTGCACAGGATTTTGTTAACTATATCAATAAGAACACATATAATCTCACGTTCACACATTTATTTGATTTAGATAGTATTAATTTTCTCGATGTGACCTTCTCTATCCAAGATAATGTAATTGTGTCTAATAATTACACTAAACCGTTTGGGACGAGTAATTACTTACATTATGAAAGTGCCCATTTTAAACCTTGGATTAACAATATACCGAAAAATCAACTAATGCGTATAAGACGCAACTTTACACGAGATGAAGATTTTGTTGAGCAATCTACAATTATGATTAATAATTTTGTTAGAAGAGGTTACCCCCAGAAATTGCTAGATGAAGCTTTATTGTTTGTTACGTCATCTAATAAGCCTAAATCAGGTGAAATTGAGAACATTTTGAATTTAAACTTTGGAATTTTGAAGCAGGATCAGATATTGAATAATTGCATTGGGGAAAACCTAGGATTATTTATAAGAAAAATACAAATTTGAGGAATATATTAGCACCTAGTGACCTTAGATCTGTTAAAACCACGGCTAATCAACAAACTTCCTGGCTCCCTAAGAGACCTTTAGGTAGTTACAGGTGTAATAAATCTATTTGCCTCACCTGCGGTCATATGAGCAATGGTGTGGCAAATATTGTTTCAACGAGTGGTGGGGGGACTTTTTCCATCAAACAATATTTAAACTGTGATTCCAATTATTCTGTTTATGTCCTGCAATGCCCCTGTCAACTACAGTATGTTGGCAGGACGATTAGGCCAATTAAAAGTCGCTTTAAGGAACACAGACGTAATATTATTAATAAATCCATGAAACACACTGTATCAAGACATTTTGTTAAAGTCCACAACGGGGACCCTAAAGGATTGACTGACAGTGGTTGAACAATTTTGTAATACTAGGAGGGGAGGGAATAGATTTCGACAACTGTATGGGGGAATCTGCTTGGATCTTTAAGTTGGATACTTTGAGCCCTAGAGGGCTGAATGAGGCTATTGATTATACATGTTTAGATTAGTTCGTTATACTGGGTATAAGGGACTATTTGCTATGTGACTATCGGCTAAATGAACTAATCCTGTGGAATTAATAAGGCCGTTACTCTTTGTATTTCTGAGGTTCTAATGCTACTAAATATTAAAATCAAATTTATAGTAAACTTATTATTATCATCATATGGACACTAATTGTTTGTGATGTAATCAATTGGAGGAGAGTGTCCAGCCTTTGCTTTACTCTGTCTGTCCATTTATTAGTACTTTATATTTATTTTATAATTATTTAATTTTATTTATTTTTAAGCATATTTTTATGGTTATCAGCCCTTCACACAGATGTAATTATGGAACTTGCTGTGTATGTTAATACTATTGTAATATTATTCTAACACTGTGACAATACTTTATAATTTGTATTAGTATGAGGTATATTAAGTCTAAATAGATTATAGCACACTGGTGTTTCTAATCCTAATTAAAGGCGGTCCGTAAGGAGAGATAAAAGGGCACATGGAGATTAAGCCCTATGGTCTTGAGGAAGTCCCGATTGGAAACGGGACGAAACGCGTTGACGTCATCTCTCCTAAAGCTCCACCCATTGACGTTAACATCAGCAGACACTGCCTGACCGAGTGTACCAGCTGGAGCGCTTCAGCCAGCGGTCCCTATCTGAGCGGTAGCCGAGTGCCGCACCTGCCTGCCCGCACAGCGAGGAGGTTCGTATCATACGTATCAGCGGCAGTGCTTAATGTTGTGCATATTACAAGGACGCTCTCAGTGAACTTTGCTGTAACAACAGACATTTCCCTCAGGTTCGGGTAATTATTATCACAGCTGAATCCTCTGCACTGGGATGCCAGTAGCAGTAGGAAAGGAGAAACCTTGTTACTACTTCATTCAAGACACTGGCTATTGTTGCACTATTGTAGCACTTTACTAACAGCCCTGGCAGGTCTGTTTAAAGACTTTATGATACAGTGTTGCTATTTTAGCTCAATTTATTAATGCGGTCAGAGTGTTCTATGTCAAGGAGGTGGAAATATTTGATCTCAGAATATAGTATTAAAATGTATGTGTGTGTGTGTGTGTGTGTGTGTGTGTGTGTGTGTGTGTATTACATTTCATTTTACTTTATTAAATTTTATATTTTACAAGCAAGTTCCCTTATTGTTTGTGTGAAGTCAAAGCAGACACTTGATATTTATTTATTTATTAATTAATACATCTAGCACAATACACTATTTTTTCTCTTTTGCTTTTGTGGTTTTGGGGATCTTGCAAATCCTCTAGTGTTTGCAGCTGATGTTGAACTTAATGAAATTATTAATCAATATTTAATTGGTTATTTGCGCCGGTTATTTTCGCCAGTTTCTCTGACGTCCTAAGTGGATGCTGGGACTCCGTAAGGACCATGGGGAATAGCGGCTCCGCAGGAGACTGGGCACAACTAAAAGAAAGCTTTAGACTAACTGGTGTGCACTGGCTCCTCCCACTATGACCCTCCTCCAGACTTCAGTTAGAATCTTGTGCCCGGCTGAGCTGGATGCACACTAGGGGCTCTCCTGAGCTCCTAGAAAGAAAGTATATTTTAGGTTTTTTATTTTACAGTGAGATCTGCTGGCAACAGACTCACTGCAGCGAGGGACTAAGGGGAGAAGAAGCGAACCTACCTGACTGGAGATAGTTTGGGCTTCTTAGGCTACTGGACACCATTAGCTCCAGAGGGATCGAACACAGGACCCGACCTTGATCGTTCGGTCCCGGAGCCGCGCTGCCGTCCCCCTTACAGAGCCAGAAGCAAGAAGTGGTCCGGAAAATCGGCGGCAGAAGACCTCGGTCTTCAACAAGGTAGCGCACAGCACTGCAGCTGTGCGCCATTGCTCCTCATGCACACCTCACACTCCGGTCACTGATGGGTGCAGGGCGCTGGGGGGGGGGGGGGGGCGCCCTGAGCAGCAATATAAACACCTTGGCTGGCAAATCATCACAATATATAGTCCCAGGGCTATATATGTGATAAATTACCCCTGCCAGAATTCCTGAAAAAAGCGGGAGAAAAGTCAGCCGAAAAAGGGGCGGGGCTAACTCCCTCAGCACACTGGCGCCATTTTTCCCTCACAGCTCCGCTGGAAGGATCGCTCCCTGGCTCTCCCCTGCAGTATCAAGCTACAAAGGGTAAAAAAGAGAGGGGGGGTGCACTAAATTTAGGCGCAGTATAACTTATATAGCAGCTATAAGGGGAAATAATTCAGTTAATCCCTGTATTATTATAGCGCTCTGGTGTGTGCTGGCATACTCTCTCTGTCTCCCCAAAGGGCTTTGTGGGGTCCTGTCCTCTGTCAGAGCATTCCCTGTGTGTGTGCGGTGTGTCGGTACGGCTGTGTCGACATGTTTGATGAGGAGGCTTATGTGGAGGCGGAGCAGATGCCGATAAATGTGATGTCACCCCCTGTGGGGTCGACACCTGAGTGGATGGTTATGTGGAAGGAATTACGCGACAGTGTCGACTCCTTACATAAAAAGTTTGACGACATACCAAATATGGGACAGCCGGCTTCTCAGCCTGTGCCTGCCCAGGCGTCTCAAAAGCCATCAGGGGCTCTAAAACGCCCGCTACCTCAGATGGCAGACACAGATGTCGACACGGATACTGACTCCAGTGTCAACGACGATGAGACTAATGTAACTTCCAATAGGGCCACACGTTACATGATTGAGGCAATGAAAAATGTGTTGCATATTTCTGATGTTACCCCAGGTACCACAAAAAAGGGTATTATGTTTGGAGAGAAAAAACTACCAGTATTTTTTCCTCTATCTGAGGAATTAAATGAAGTGTGTGAAGAAGCGTGGGCTTCCCCCGATAAGAAACTGGTAATTTCTAAAAGGTTACTAATGACGTACCCTTTCCCGCCAGAGGATAGGTCACGTTGGGAAGCATCCCCTAGGGGTGGATAAAGCGCTCACACGCTTGTCAAAGAAGGTGGCACTACCGTCTCCGGATACGGCCGCCCTAAAGGAACCTGCTGATAGAAAGCAGGAGGCTATCCTGAAGTCTGTATATACAAACACAGGTATTATACTGAGACCAGCTATTGCTTCAGCATGGATGTGCATCATCCGCTGTCTCCAGGATCTCTCTACTCGGTTGGATGGGATTCAGACAACCCTCGTGGATCGGACGCGTCCGGTGCGTCACCCACAGTGACTCCAGCTGTAACCCCACCCACCTTACCCATTTCTGCTCCACGTCTTCATCTTCCAATGCCAGCAAAATTTGACGGATCTCCAAGATTCTGCAGGGGATTTCTCAACCAGTGTGAAATTCATTTTGAGCTACAACCTGGCAATTTTCCCAGTGACCGAACCAAAATTGCCTACATTATTTCTCTTCTTAGTGGCTCAGCCCTTGACTGGGCATCACCGTTATGGGAGAGGTCTGATACCCTGCTGTCCTCCTATACTGATTTTGTGTCAACATTCAGGCGTATCTTCGACGATCCAGGCCGGGTAACTTCAGCTTCATCTGAGATTCTCCGTCTACGCCAGGGATCGCATACTGTAGGACAGTATCTTATACAGTTCCAGATCCTGGCATCCGAACTGGCATGGAACGACGAGGCCCTGTATGTTGCATTCTGGCATGGCTTATCAGAGCGTATTAAGGATGAGTTAGCTACCAGAGACTTGCCTTCTAAGTTAGATGAGCTAATCTCACTCTGCACGAAAGTTGATTTACGTTTCAGAGAAAGAGCAACTGAGCGTGGAAGATCATCTGCTCCAAAGTCTTCTGCTCCTCCTCCTCGCCAACTGTCACCATCCAAAGATGAGCCCATGCAAATTGGTCGTTCCCGTCTAACTCCTGCTGAGCGCCGAAGACGTCTCTCTGAGTCTCTTTATCTTTACTGTGCAGCTCTGTCTCACACCATCAATGCCTGTCCCAAACGTCCGGGACTCCAGATCCTAGCTCGCCAAGGAGAGGGCCGGCTAGGAGTAATGATCTCCTCTCCATCTCCTCATGATTGTAATCTCCCAGTCTCGCTCCAAATTGCTCAACGTTACAGGAACGTCATTGCCCTCCTTGATTCCGGAGCAGCTGGGAATTTCATAAATGAAGCCTATGTTAAACGGTGGTCCCTACCCACCGAGAGACTTCCTTCTTCCATCTCCTTAACTGCCATGGATGGCAGCAAGATTTTCGACGCAGTTATTTCTCTAAGGACTCTAACAGTTCGTCTGAGAGTGGGAGTTCTTCATTCTGAATTTATCTCTTTTCTAGTGATTCCAAGAGCCACACATCCAGTGGTTCTGGGCCTTCCATGGCTCCGTCTCCACAATCCATCAATTGACTGGACGACTACGCAAATTCTGGCATGGGGTCCCTCCTGTGCTGAGACATGTTTGTACAAAGTATTGCCTGTTTGTTCTTCCTCCTCCAGGTCGTCTGATGTTCCACCTCCTCCATATCAAGATTTCACGGATGTGTTCAGTAAAGCTTCTGCTGATATCCTTCCTCCTCATAGAGAATGGGACTGCCCGATTGATCTCGTTCCAGGGAAGGTTCCACCTAGAGGCCGAACTTATCCGTTGTCTCTGCCTGAGACACATTCCATGGAGAAATACATTAAAGAGAACCTAGCGAAGGGGTTCATCCGACCTTCCTCTTCTCCAGCCGGCGCAGGCTTCTTTTTCGTAAAGAAAAAAGATGGTGGTCTGCGGCCGTGCATCGACTACAGAGGTTTGAACGACATTACCATCAAGAACCGCTATCCTTTACCCATGATTACTGAGCTCTTTGATAGAGTTAGCGGAGCCACCATCTTCACAAAGCTGGACTTGAGAGGTGCATACAATCTCATCCGCATCCGTGAGGGTGACGAGTGGAAGACCGCCTTTAACACCCGTGACGGACATTATGAGTACCTCGTCATGCCCTTCGGATTGAGCAACGCTCCAGCTGTCTTCCAGCATTTCGTGAATGAGATCTTCAGAGACATCTTATACCGCCATGTCGTGGTCTATCTAGATGATATCCTCATCTTTGCCAATAATCTAGAGGAACATCGTTTCTGGGTAAAGGAGGTTCTGTCCCGTCTCCGTGTCAATCATCTCTATTGCAAATTAGAGAAATGTGTCTTTGAAGTCAAATCCATTCCGTTTCTAGGTTCCAGACTAGAGATGGATCCTGAGAAACTACAAGCAATCCAGAATTGGCCGATACCCTTAACCCTCAAAGGGGTCCAGAGGTTCTTAGGGTTCGCCAATTATTACAGAAAGTTTATACGAGACTTTTCCACCATTGTGGCGCCTATCACTGCATTAACCAAGAAGGGTGCTAACCCGTCCAAGTGGTCTGAAGAAGCTACGCAAGCTTTTCATCTCCTAAAACAACGGTTCATCTCTGCACCAGTTTTTAAACAGCCCGACATCGACTCTCCTTTCATCTTAGAGGTGGATGCCTCCTCCGTTGGAGTAGGAGCGGTGTTATCTCAGAGGGCTAAAGATGGCCATCTACATCCTTGTAGTTTCTTCTCCCGGAAGTTCTCCCCAGCTGAGCGCAACTATGCCATTGGCGACCAGGAGTTGCTAGCCATCAAGCTCGCTCTAGAGGAGTGGAGATATCTGTTGGAGGGAGCTTCTCATTCAATCACTATACTTACCGACCACAAGAATCTTTTATATCTGAAAAGCGCACAATGTCTCAACCCTCGTCAGGCCAGATGGGCACTTTTCTTTTCCAGGTTCGACTTTAAACTCCAGTTCTGTCCGGCTCTCAGAATCGCAAGGCCGATGCCCTTTCCCGCTCATGGGAGCAAGAAAATGAGTCAGAGTCTTCAGACCAGCATCCTATTATTAATCCGCTGGCATTCTCCACGGTAGGGATGAACTCTACGCCCCCACCAGGGAAAAGTTTTGTGAAGCCGGTGCTAAGGAAGAAGCTCATGCATTGGGCCCATGCTTTCCGTTTTGCCGGACATACAGGTATCCAAAAAACCCTGGAGTTTATCTCTAGGTCCTATTGGTGGCCAACTCTGAAAAAGGACGTCATGGAGTTTATTGCATCTTGCCCAAAGTGTGCCCAACACAAAGTATCCCGCCAGTCGCCTGCAGGGCAACTGGTTCCACTATCTGTTCCCTGTCGACCATGGACCCATTTGTCGATGGATTTCGTTACAGACTTACCTATGTGCAACAAGTTCAATTCCATCTGGGTGGTAGTTGACCGGTTCACCAAGATGGCACACTTCATTCCTCTTACCGGTCTTCCGTCAGCTTCCAAGCTGGCTCAAGTGTTCATACAAGAGATCTTCCGACTCCACGGTCTTCCTGAAGAAATTATCTCAGATCGAGGAGTTCAATTCACAGCCAAATTCTGGCAAAGTTTATGTCAAGTCCTCCAAGTCAAACTAAAGTTTTCCAGGACTTGGAGGCCTTCCTCCGCATCTATGTGTCTTCCTCTCAAGATGACTGGGTTCAACTACTTCCCTGGGCCGAGTTTTGTCATAACAACCAATATCATTCCTCATCTTCTTCAACACCATTCTTCTCTAACTATGGATTCCACCCTAAAGTTCCTGAATTCCAACCGCTTCCAGCAACTTCTGTTCCAGCAGTGGATATCACTTTACGTCAGTTTGCAAAAAACTGGAAGAATGTACGAGCGGCTCTGCTCAAAGCATCGTTCAGGTACAAGAAGTTTGCGGATAAGAAGCATAGAGCGGTTCCTGCTCTCAAGATGGGTGATCGGGTGTGGTTATCCACTAAGAATTTGAGGTTAAGAGTTCCCAGCATAAAGTTTGCACCTCGTTACATCGGTCCTTTCAAAATTGAACAAGTCATCAATCCTGTTGCTTACAGACTCCAGTTACCTCCCTTCTTAAAAATACCCAGGACATTCCATGTTTCCCTGTTGAAACCGCTGATCCTGAATCGGTTTCATTCTACACTTCCTCCAGCTCCGAAAGTCCAAACTCAACGAGGCGTTGAGTATGAAGTGGCCAAGATTCTGGATTCACGTCACCGTTACGGTCAATTACAGTATCTCATTGACTGGAAGGGTTACGGCCCTGAGGAACGCTCATGGACCAATGCTTCTGATGTCCATGCTCCTGCCTTGGTCCGGAATTTCCACTCCAAGTTTCCTCAAAAGCCAAAGAAGTGTCCTGGGGCCACTCCTAAAGGGGGGGGTGCTGTCACGATCCGGGTATCTGGACGCCATTACTTACCTTTCAGATGCCTCCTAAGGCTCGCTCAGCGCTCCAGGACCGGATCCCATCTGTTATTCTAATGTCCACATTCCTGCCTCCTCTCCTGTCACTCTGAGACGCTGTCACATCGGCGCCATGTTACATCCGGAATGGCGTCTCCCGCGGCCTCCGCCGCCGTCCCTGAGTTTCTGCATGCAGGATGTCAGAGTGGCGCTTACGTTAGCCGCGGCCTCCGCTGTGCCCGCGTGGTTCAAATGTGCACTCATCAGTCTGGCGTCTCCTGTTTACTGTTAAAGTTCCCACATGGATTACAAACCAATCTTCCCTCCAAGTGTCTGCATGGGCGCAGCCATGTTGGATTCTGTCACCTGCTCAAATTCCTCCAATCCGTTGTTTGCATTGTAATCTGCATAATTGCCTAGCCAATCCCTTCCTTGCTGCAGGTATAAGTATTCTGTGCCTGAGCAAGGAAGGCGTCAGTGCTTTGGTTGTCAAACCTAGTTCCAGTTTGTCTCTCTCCTGTGGTTGTTTTCCAGGTTCCAGTTCCTATCTCCAAACCTCCACTAAAGAGACCCGCTCCAGTCTACCACCTGCGGTGCAGCCTGACTCTCCAGTCCTCTGGGACTCATCTGTTTCCAGTTACAGATTAACCTGCTTCCAGCATTGTGCTTCCAGCAGAGTTCAACTCTTCTTAAAGTGCCGGTACCCTTTTCTGCAGATTACCACTCACCACCGGTACTATTATTTCACCGCTCTCAAGCTCCATACATCATTCATATTTCATCGCTCTCAAGCTTCATTTATTATTTAACTGGTTCCAGCCAGTATCCACTCCGTGCCAACATCTGTCTTGTTCCAACCAGTACCTACAGCAGCTATTTTATCTACAGCAGCCCAGCTTTTCCTGGAACACCAGCTGGTACGATCCTGGGCTATCTCCATTACTACAGACGGGCCTGGTAAGGACTTTCCACCTAGAGGATAATAAGAACTGTCTCATGCTACCAGAGCCCTGTGGCCATTGCCATCCTGTAGTACCCAGGAACTGTGTCATTTAAACTGCTGATTTTATGTTTTCCTTTTATTGCTGCTGTTATACGGAGTTTGTCAAATAAACAACATTGACTTTTATTTTGGTTGTCGTGGTCACGCCTTCGGGCAATCTTCTTACATGTAACTTACATGTCTAGGGGTCTGATACAACCTCCCAGGTTCCACTACACCTCAGCCCCTACAACTGAGGCTGCCTCCCGTCAGCTCAGGCCCTCAGTTGTGACAATCACGTGTTAGCACTGTCAGCAGTGTTCATTCCGGGAGTGGACAACTGGGAAGCAGACTTCCTCAGCAGGCACGACCTCCACCCGGGAGAGTGGGGACTTCATCCAGAAGTCTTCCAACTGATTGTAAACCGTTGGGAAAGGCCACAGGTGGACATGATGGCGTCCCACCTAAACAAAAAGCTAGAAAGATATTGCGCCAGGTCAAGAGACCCTCAGGCGATAGCTGTGGACGCTCTAGTGACACCGTGGGTGTACCGATCGGTTTATGTGTTCCCTCCTCTTCCTCTCATACCAAAGGTACTGAGGATAATAAGGAGAAGAGGAGTAAGAACTATACTCATTGTTCCGGATTGGCCAAGAAGAGCTTGGTACCCGGAACTTCAAGAAATGATCTCAGAGGACCCATGGCCTCTGCCGCTCAGACAGGACCTGCTGCAGCAGGGGCCCTGTCTGTTCCAAGACTTACCGCGGCTGCGTTTGACGGCATGGCGGTTGAACGCCGGATCCTGAAGGAAAAGGGCATTCCGGAGGAAGTCATTCCTATGCTGATTAAAGCTAGGAAAGAAGTGACCGCGAACCATTATCACCGCATTTGGCAAAAATTTGTTGCGTGGTGTGAGGCCAGGAAGGCCCCAATGGAAGAATTTCAGCTGGGCCGTTTCCTGCACTTCCTACAGTCAGGGGTGACTATGGGCCTAAAATTGGGTTCCATTAAAGTCCAGATTTTGGCTCTATCGATTTTCTTTCAAAGAGAACTGGCTTCACTGCCTAAAGTTCAGACTTTTGTTAAGGGAGTGCTGCATATTCAGCCCCCTTTTGTGCCTCCAGTGGCACCTTGGGATCTCAACGTGTGTTGGATTTCCTAAAGTCTCATTGGTTTGAGCCACTTAAAACCGTGGAATTGAAATATCTCACGTGGAAAGTGGTCATGTTGTTGGCCTTGGCTTCGGCCAGGCGTGTATCAGAATTGGCGGCTTTGTCATGTAAAAGCCCTTATCTGATTTTTCATATGGATAGGGCAGAATTGAGGACTCGTCCCCAGTTTCTCCCTAAGGTGGTATCAGCTTTTCATTTGAACCAACCTATTGTGGTGCCTGCGGCTACTAAAGACTTGGAGGCTTCCAAGTTGTTGGACGTGGTCAGGGCCCTGAAAATTTATGTTTCCAGGACAGCTGGCGTCAGAAAGACTGACTCGCTATTTATCCTGCATGCGCCCAACAAGTTGGGTGCACCTGCTTCAAAGCAGACTATTGCTCGCTGGATCTGTAGTACGATTCAGCTTGCACATTCTGCGGCTGGACTGCCGCATCCTAAATCAGTGAAAGCCCATTCCACGAGGAAGGTGGGCTCTTCTTGGGTGGCTGCCCGAGGGGTCTCGGCTTTACAACTTTGCCGAGCAGCTACTTGGTCGGGGTCAAACACATTTGTTAAATTCTACAAGTTTGACACCCTGGCTGAGGAGGACCTAGAGTTTGCCCATTCGGTGCTGCAGAGTCATCCGCACTCTCCCGCCCGTTTGGGAGCTTTGGTATAATCCCCATGGTCCTTACGGAGTCCCAGCATCCACTTAGGACGTCAGAGAAAATAAGAATTTACTCACCGGTAATTCTATTTCTCGTAGTCCGTAGTGGATGCTGGGCGCCCATCCCAAGTACGTATTGTCTGCAATACTTGTATATAGTTATTGTTTAACTAAAGGGTTATTGTTGAGCCATCTGTTGAGAGGCTCAGTTGTTATCATACTGTTAACTGGGTATTGTATCACGAGTTATACGGTGTGATTGGTGTGGCTGGTATGAGTCTTACCCGGGATTCAAAATCCTTCCTTATTGTGTCAGGTCTTCCCGGCACGGTATCCTAACTGAAGTCTGGAGGAGGGTCATAGTGGGAGGAGCCAGTGCACACCAGTTAGTCTAAAGCTTTCTTTTAGTTGTGCCCAGTCTCCTGCGGAGCCGCTATTCCCCATGGTCCTTACGGAGTCCCAGCATCCACTACGGACTACGAGAAATAGAATTACCGGTGAGTAAATTCTTATTTTTTCACCCCTGAAAATTTGGTTAACGACCCAAGTGAAACTCCTCCGCAGGAGCTGCTTTGGTTTCACACCACGACACATATTTTCTCCAAATACGGTGATAATGTTTCGCCGTGACCTCCTTCCTAGCCTTAAGGAGAGTGGGGATGACCTCCCCGGGAATACCCTTCCGAGCTAAAATCTTGCGTTCAACTTCCACGCCGTCAAACGCAGCCGCGGTAAGTCCGGAAATAGGCAGGGCCCCTGCAGTAAGAGGTCTTCTCTTAGAGGAAGCGGCCAGGGATCTTCCACTAGTAATTCCTGAAGATCCAGGTTCCAGGCCTTCCGTGGCCAATCTGGAGCGATGAGTATTGCCCGAACCCTTGTTCGTCTTATGATCCTCAACACCTTTGGAATGAGAGGAAGTGGAGGAAAAACATACACCGACTGAAACACCCACGGAGTTACCAGGGCGTCCACTGCACAGGCTTGGGGGTCTCTTGACCTGGAACAATACTTCAGAAGTTTCTTGTTAAGGTGAGATGCCATCATGTCTATCAGAGGAGTTCCCCAACACCTTGTCACTTCTGCAAATATCTCTTGATGAATACAGGTTGAACCCGATGGGCATTTTGCCTCTTTTCAACCTCACTGACTATGTAGCCCACTCTCCTGGATGGAGATCGTGTCTGCTGAGAAAATCTGCATCCCAGTAGTCCACGCCCGGGAGGAAGACTGCTGACAGAGCGCTCACGTGCTGTTCCGCCCAGCGGAGAATTCTTGTGGCTTCCGCCTTTGCCGCCCTGCTCCTTGTTCCGCCTTGCCTGTTTACATACGCCACCGCTGTTATGTTGTCCGACTGGATCAGTATCGGGAGACCCTGAAGAAAGCTTTTCGCTTGCAGGAGGCCGTTGTAAATGGCTCTTAACTCGAGAACATTTATGTGGAGAGAAGATTCCTGGCTTGACCATTTTCCCTGGAAACTTCTTCCCTGCGCGACTGCGCCCCAGCCTCGGAGACTTGCATCTGTGGTGAGCAGGACTCAGTCCTGAATTCCGAAACGGCGTCCCTCTAGGAGGTGAGAGTTTTGCAGCCACCACAGGAGAGAGATCCTGGCCCTGGAAGATAGACTTATTTTCCGGTGCATGTGTAGGTGAGACCCGGACTATTTGTCCAGCAGGTCCCACTGAAACACCCTGGCATGAAACCTGCCAAACGGAATGGCCTCGTAAGCCGCCACAATCTTCCCTAGCACTCGAGTGCATTGATGAATCGACACTCTTGTCGGTCTCAAAAGCTCCTTGACCATGGTCTGTATTTCTAGAGCTTTGTCCTCCGGAAGAAACACTCTCTGAAGCTTTGTGTCTAGGATCATGCCCAGGAAGGGCAGCAGAGTTGTCGGAATTAACTGAGACTTTGGCAAATTTAAAATCCAACCGTGATGTTGCAGAACTGTCAGGGAGAGTTCCACATTCTTTAACAATTGTTCCTTTGACCTCGCCTTTATCAGGAGATCGTCCAAGTATGGGATAATTGTGACCCCTCGCTTGCGAAGGAGTACCATCATTTCTGCCATAACCTTGGTGAAAACCCTCGGGGCCGTGGAAAGCCCAAACGGCAACGTCTGAAATTGGTAATGACAATCCTGCACCGCAAATCTCAGGAAGGCCTGATGCGGAGGATAAATCGGGACGTGTAAGTAGGCATCCTTTATGACGACTGACGCCATAAAATCCCCCCCTTCTAGGCTCGAGATCACAGCTCGAAGATATTCCATCTTGAACTTGAAAGTTTTCAAGTATGGATTGAGGGATTTTAGGTTCAGAATCGGTCTGACCGAACCGTCCGGCTTCGGTACGACAAAGAGGCTCGAATAGAACCCTTCCGGAAACAATGACCCTCTGTTGACACAACTTTTGTATCGCAGCATTTACTACTTCTCTTTCTGGAAGAGAAACTGGCAAGGCCGATATGAAAAAGCGGCGGGGGGCATCTCCTGAAACTCCAGCTTGTACCCTTGGGACACTATGTCTAAGACCCAAGGATCCAGGGCCGATTGAAACCAGACCTGACTGAAGATCCGGAGACGGCCCCCCACCGGCACGGACTCCCGCAGAGGAGCCCCAGCATCATGCGGTAGACTTGGTAGAGGCTGGGGAGGACTCTTGGTCCTGGGTGCCTGATCCTGCAGGCGACTTCTTTCTCCTTCCTCTACCTTTTGCAGCGAGGAAGGACGAGCCTTTACCTCGTTTGTATTTATTAGGTAGAAAGGACTGCATCTGTTGATGGGGTGCCTTTTTCTGTTGTGTGGGAACATAAGGAAGAAAAGATGACTTATCCGCAGTAGCGGTAGACACCAGGTCAGCCAGGCCGTCACCAAACAAGACACTACCTTTGAAGGGGAGAGCTTCCATATTTTTCTTGGAGTCGGCATCAGCATTCCATTGATGGATCCACAGCGCCCTCCGGGCCCAGGCCACCATGGCATTGGCTCTTGATCCCAAGAGGCCAACATCCCTCGCCGCATCCTTTAGGTAATCTGCAGCGTCCTTGATATAACCAAGAGTCAAAAGAATATTATCTTTATCAAGGGTACCCATATCAGAAGCTAAATTATCAGCCCATTTAGCAATAGCACTACTCACCCATACCGAAGCCACAGCAGGTCTGAGCAATGCACCAGTATTAACGAAAATGGCCTTCAAAGACGTCTCCAGCTTGCGATCCGCCGGATCCTTGAGAGCAGCCGTGTCAGGGGACGGAAGCGCCACCTTCTTGGACAAACGGGATAGAGCCTTGTCGACATTCGGAGACAACTCCCATTTTTCCCTGTCATCAGAGGGGAAAGGATACGCCATAAAAATTCTCTTGGAAATCTGCCACATCTTGTCCGGCAACTCCCAAGCTTTTTCACAAAGAGCATTCATTTCTTGAGAGGGGGGAAACTTCACCTCAGGATTTTTCCCTTTAAAAAGGCAAATCCTTGTTTTAATAGCCATAATCATGTACTGAATACTCTTAACTACCCTTGGGTGTAAAGTAGCCTCATTAAAATCGACATCGGAATCAGAGTCCGTGTCGGCATCTATCTACCATCTGGGTAAATTAACATTTTTGTGACCCTGAGGGGGTCTGCACCTGAGCCAAAACATCCTCCATGGATTTTCTCCATGTTTGTGTCTGAGAATCAGATTTATCAAGCCTCTTCGACAACAAAGCCACATTAGCATTGAGTGTACTCAACATAGCAACCCAATCAGCAGTCGGCTGTGCCGACAAAGCCATTTCCAGCTCCTTTTCTCAGTACCTTTCCCCAGTAACTTCCTTCGGGGAGGAACACTCAGCCTCAGACATGCCGACACGAAGTACCGACACGCAACACACACACTGGCCAAATAAAGGGGACTGCCTACAGGGAAGCCCGGAGAGAGAAACACAGAGGGAGTATGCCAGCTCACACCCCAGCGCCCATATACTACACCACAATAATATATGTCCGCAGCGCTGTATAATAATAATAATAATAATAATAAAAGCACCAAAATTATTTGTGCCCTCCCCTGTTTTGCTCCCTTTTACTTGCGAGGAGCCTGGAGGTCCGGGCCAGCGTTCTCTGCAGCGGCTGTGGAGAGAAGAAAATGGTGCTGGTGAACTGTGCAGCTAAGCCCTGCCCCTTCCCGGCGCGCTTCAGTCCCGCTCAAATTTAAATTCTTTATACTGGCGGGGGACTTATATATGGTGCCCGGGCACCGAATATGGCTTTCACCAGTTCCAAAAAACCTCAGTAACTGCTGCCCAGGGCACCCCCCCCAGCGCCCTGCACCCTGTAAGTGCCGTTGGTGGTGTGTGTGGGAGCATGGAGCGCAGCCCTAACGCTGCGCTGTACCTCCGTTACTGAAGTCTTCTGCCGTCGGTTCTTCTAATACTCACCCGGCTTCTGGCTTCTGTGAGGGGGTGACGGCTTGGCTCCGGGAACAAGCATCTAGGCGAACCAAGTGATCGAACCCTCTGGAGATAATGGTGTCCAGTAGCCTAAGAAGCAGAGCCCTTAACTAAGCAGAAGTAGGTCTGACTTCTCTCCCCACAGTCCCTCGATGCAGGGAGCCTGTAGCCAGCAGGCCTCCCTGAAAATAAAAAACCTAACAAAAGTCTTTCTAGAGAAACTCAGTAGAGTTCCCCTAGTGTGTGTCCAGTCACTCCTGGGCACAAAGTCTAACTGAGGTCAGGGGGAGGGGCATAGAGGGAGGAGCCAGTTCACACCCAGTCAAAGTCTTTTTAGTGTGCCCAAGCTCATGCGAATCCCGTCTATGGGGGTCATTCCGAGTTCGCTCGCTAGCAGATTTTAGCAGCATTGCACACGCTAGGCTGCCGCCCTCTGGGAGTGTATCTTAGTAGCAGAATTGCGAACGAAAGATTAGCAGAATTGTGAATAGAAAATTCTTAGCAGTTTCTGAGTAGCTCGAGACTCACTCCTACACTGCGATCAGCTCTACCCCTTTCGTTCCTGGTTTGACGTCACAAACACGCCCTGCGTTCGGCCAGCCACTCCCCCGTTTTATCCTGGCACGCCTGCGTTTTTCCGCACACTTCCAGCAAACGGTCAGTTTCCGCCCAGAAACACACACTTCCTGTCAGTCACACTCCGATCACTTCAACAATGGAAATTCTTCGTTCGGCCGTGAGTAAATCTACTAAGTTTTGTGCTAAAATACTTAGAGCATGCGCACTGTGTACCATATGCATGCACATTTTTGCCTTAATCGCTCCGTTGCAAAAATCGGCAACGAGCGAACAACTCGGAATGACCCCCTATACCCCATGGTCCTTTTGGAGTCCCCAGCATCCTCTAGGACGTAAGAGAAATAGAAAATTCTGAAGGGTTCATAAACTTTCAAACACCACTGTAAATCTGCTATATGTAACATTACTACACACTGATAAACCAGATTGGTAAATCTGGCAGCATCACATAAGTTCCTATGGGGGGTGCTGCTGTCATCAGTAGTGGAGTGATCGCAGCATGTATCGTAGATATCTGCTGCAGTCCCTCTGTCATACATTTGGGGGATAATAAATATTTGTGGTTACCCACCCAAAATGGGTGTTTTTGGGAAATAATCCACAAATCTTTATAATAAATGGGCCCTCTCATAGGGTGCATGCATGGGTAGAGGGTCAGAAGCACTCCCAGGCAGTGGGAAAGAGGCACCTACGCGAGGGTCCTGTTGTCGATTTCAGCTCGGCCTTCAATACAATCGTCCCCAGCATCCTCCACCCCAAATTACTTCGCCTAGGGGTCCCAGAAGCTACCTGTTCCTGGATAATAGACTTCCTGACAGATAGGACACAGGTGGTGAAAGCGGGGGAATTCACCTCTCAAGCGCGGTCCATTAGTACAGGGGCCCCTCAGGGCTGTGTCCTCTCACCCCTGCTCTTCTCCCTGTACACAAATGACTGTACCTCAGAGGCGCAATCAGTAAGGATCATCAAATTCGCCGATGACACCACCGTCATCGGCCTCATCAAGGATGGGGACGAATCGGCCTATAGACGGGAAGTAGACCGGCTGGCCCAGTGGTGCATCCACAACAACCTTGAGCTCAACCCCCTCAAAACTGTCGAGATGATAGTGGACTTCAGGAAGAAGTCATCTAGTGCACCTCCGCTAACGATTGCTGACAGTGTGGTATCGCTAGTGGATTCCTTCAAGTTTCTAGGGACCACAATCTCCAGGGACCTTAAATGGGGGTCCAACGCTGACGCCACTGTTGGGAAAGCGCAGCAGAGGTTGTTCTTCCTCAGGCAACTAAGGAAGTTCAACATCCAACAGAAGCTTCTGCTCCTCTTCTACTCCGCGATTGTGGAGTCGGTACTGTGCTCCTCGATACTCGTATGGTACAGCTCCGCCAGCGCGAGGGACAGATGCAGGCTCCAAAAGGTGGTCAGAACCGCAGAGAAGATCATCGGGGCCAACCTTCCCTCAGTCCAGGACCTGTACTTGTCCAGAGCTAAAAAGCGGGCAATGAAGATAGTAAAAGACCAGCTACACCCCGGCCACAGCATGTTTAACTTGCTTCTTTCAGGCAGGCGTTACAGGGCTGTCCCCGCCAGATCCACCAGAAGCCTCAAAAGTTTATTTCCCCAAGCGGTCCACCTGCTGAACTCCTGAACATTGACTGACTAGACGTACATGTAACTAACTTGTGTCCCTACGGTATACCTATCTGTGTAACTTTACTTGTCCCCCCCCCCCACACACACACACCTGCTTACCTGTTACCTACTTGGCTGTTGTATAGCAAACCGAAGACAAATTCCTAGTATACGCAAGTATACCTGGCCAATAAAGCGGATTCTGATTCTGATGAAGGGGATCCGGTCTGAAGATCGACACCAGGTCGACAATGTTTAGGTCGGCCACTATAGGTCGACAGTCACTAGGTCGACAGGTTTTCTAGGTCGACATGTGCTAGGTCGACAGGTCAAAAGGTCAACATGAGTTTTTCAAATTTTTTCTTTTTTTGAACTTTTTCATACTTAACGTTCCACGTGGACTACGATTAGAATGGTAATGTGTGGCACCTTGCCCAAAGCATGGCGAGCGAAGCGAGCCATGCGAGGGGACACGGTGCACCAATTGGGATTCCCGGTCACTCTACGAAGAAAACGACACCAAAAAAGAAAAAAAACACTCATGTCGACCTAGCACATGTCGACCTAGAAACCCTGTCGACCTTCCAACCCTGTCGACCTAGTGACTGTCGACCTAAACATTGTCAACATATACACTGTCGATCTAATGATCCACACCCGTATGAGGACTTTCGAGACACATGGGGGAAAAAAAGGAGAGAGAGAAGAGTACATAAAATTGCAGACAAAGGGAACAATATAAAACACTGGGGTAGAATTACTAAAGCTTATAAAAATAAAAAGTGATGTTGCCAAAGCAGCCAATCAGATTATTTAATTTTCTAGGATGCAATAGAGACTTGATAGCTAAAATCTTATTGTTCGCTATGGGAAACACCACACCTTTTAATTTTTAGAAATTTTAGTAAATCTTCCTCACTGTTCTGCAGATGCAAATGGGAGTGGTGCCTATCATGGGTGAGAGAATCTGTCTGTGCACTATAATACCCATCATTTATTATTTATTTATTTATTTATTACCAGTTATTTATATGGGTGTAGTACAGCTGACCAGCGGTCAGGAGACCGCCGGTCAGCTTACTGACGCCTGGGATCCCGGCGGGGAGGGGCGAGTGCAGCAAGCCCCTTGCGGGCTCGCCGCGCTCGCCACGCTGCGCTCGCCACGCTGTGGGCTCGGTGGCGACCTGCGGTCGCCACGGGTTCTATTCCCACTCTATGGGTGTCGTGGACACCCACAAGTGGGAATAGTCCCTGTTGGCCGGCATGCCGACCATCGGGATAGTGAGCGGTTGGGATGGTGGAGGAGGTCATGTGACTGTCGGTCTCCCGACCGCCGGTCACATGAATACCACCCATTTATATAGCGCACACATTCCTCAGCACTTTACAGAGAATAATTGTCCATTCACATCAGTCCCTGCCCCAGTGGAGCTTACAATCTATATTCCCTACCACATGTACACGCACACACATTCATGCTAAGGTTAATTTTGTTGGGATCCAATTAACCTACCAGTATATTTTTAGATTGTGGGAGGAAACCAGAGTACCCGGAGGAAACCCACGCAAGTACGGCATGGTATGTTTTTATGTTTTTTATACTTATATTTATATTGTAAGTCCTTGTATTTTACATTCTCCAATGTAATACTTGTTACTTTTATAAAGAGAATATATAATAGGTAGTGACATCCACTGTGCTGCATACGATGACTTGTACTATACCATGCTAAACATGGCCTGTGCAAGAAGCTCAGAAGGAATTCATAATAAACTAGCTGGTTTATTTAGTGCTATTATCATTTTTAAAGTAGCTAATCAAGTCGCTCATGCAGCATGAATATGTTTTTATTTTCTTAGCAGCCAACCCATGTTCGTTTTTGGATGTGAAATGCAGCCCCTGACGATGCATGTGGCTTTAGAAATGGTGAATTGTGTAGAAAAATTAAATATTTGTATGTAGAGTTAATACAATGTGAGTCATCTCATGTTTTACATACAGGATTTACTTATAGAAATGTGATTTTCAGGAACATATGTGTTAAGATTTACACATTTGCATTTGCAAAAATATAGAATTTTGGTGGAAAACCTGGGATCCTGGAATTTACTAGGGTTTCTTAGAACACCCATAAGTGTATGATGAAGTTTATTGCTGAGAAGCCACAGTTTGCTGCCCCCAGGCTCATATCTTGGTGACAGCTGATAGAAGATGGTTATAGGCTGAGATCAAAGCAGACACCTCAGACTCAAAATTCAAAGGCCAACAGCACAGATGAAAAATTAGTAACAGCAGATAGAGAGCATCAAGCAATCAAATGTAGGCCAACACACCAGGTCAGCACAGCAATTCAGCATTAGAAATTGGAGTGTAGACAACTAAGGTAACTTGTTGTACAAATGAAGCTTGAGAAAACAGCTTACCATGACCTTGATGGGTTTGGTATCAAATCTCGACAGTCATCATGTTGACATGTCAGGTCATAATATAGACATTGACCATGTCTATATTCATTCTGTAGACCAGGCCTGGCCAACCTGTGGATCTCCAGATGTTGTGAAACTACAAATCCCAGTATGCCCTGCCACAGTTTTAGCATTCGCTAATAGCAAATCTGTGGCAAGGCATGTTGGGACTTGTAGTTTTACAACAGCTGGAGAGCCACAGATTGGCCAGTCCTGCTGTAGACAATGACAACAAGTCTATATTTTATCTTTGTGAGCAAAGGGTGACTTACCTTTTCCTGGTAGCTGCAGTGGTGTCCTTCCAGGTCTTGGCGGTCATGTAACCATGACTTCAGACCTGTGGTCCTCCAACATTTCGTTAACTGTATTTGCCCTATCTCTAATCCCATCCCCTATTCTTCCCTGTGGTGCTTAATACTAACCTCCCCCTCCCCACAGCATTACCCCTAACCCCCCCCCCCCCCCCTGCAGCTAGCCCTATCCCTCCCACCTACAGCCTAACCTTAATGTTGACATTATGACAGTGTTAAAATGTCATCTGTTTGCATTCTGAGAATGTTGACATTTTAACAATGTAGATATAACTATTGATACAAGGGGGTATATTTACTAAGGTCCCGATTTTGACCGAGATGCCGTTTTTTCATCAAAGTGTCATCTCGGTAATTTACTAAGCAATAATCACGGCAGTGATGAGGGCATTCGTAATTTTTTAGAAGTCCAACAAAAAAAAATACGAATGAATACACCATCGGTCAAAATGCGGCTGTTTAAGTATGAATCTCGGTAATTTACTAAGAAGTGCAAAGCAAAAAACAAACAAACACTGCCGTGATAAATTACAACTCGTAAAAAAGTGCTAAAAAAAAACAGACCTGCTTTTTTAATCCGTGATTGTATAGGCATGCAGGGATCCATGAGATCCGTGCATGTATATCAGTGGGAAGGGGTGGGAAAGTGGTTATTTTCTTTAAAAAAATTGCGTGGGGTCCCCCCTCCTAAGCATAACCAGCCTCGGGCTCTTTGAGCCGATCCTGGTTGCAGAAATATGGGGAAAAAATTGACAGGGGTTCCCCCATATTTAAGCAACCAGCATCGGGCTCTGCGCCTGGTCCTGGTTCCAAAAATACGGGGGACAAAAAGAGTAGGGGTCCCCCGTATTTCTAAAACCAGCACCGGGCTCCACTAGCTGGACAGATAATGCCACAGCCGGGGGTCACTTTTATATAGTGCCCTGCGGCCGTGGCATCAAAAATCCAACTAGTCACCCCTGGCCGGGGTACCCTGGGGGAGTGGGGACCCCTTCAATCAAGGGGTCCCCCCCAGCCACCCAAGGGCCAGGGGTGAAGCCCGAGGCTGTCCCCCCCATCCAATTGGCTGCGGATGGGGGGCTGATAGCCTTTTGTGAAAATGAAAAGATATTGTTTTTAGTAGCAGTACTACAAGGCCCAGCAAGCCTCCCCCGCATGCTGGTACTTGGAGAACCACAAGTACCAGCATGCGACGGAAAAACGGGCCCGCTGGTACCTGTAGTACTATTACTAAAAATATACCCAAAAAAAGACAAGACACACACACCTTGAAAGTAAAGATTTATTACATACATCCACACAAACATACATACATACTTACCTTATGTTCACACGAGGGTCGGTCCTCTTCTCCAGTAGAATCCATGGGGTACCTGTTGAATAAATTCTACTCACCAGATCCAGGGTCCCAGGCTCCTCGTAGCATCCATTTGTAATCCACGTACTTAAATAAAATAAAAAAACGGAGAGCCGAGCCACGCACTGAAAGGGGACCCATGTTTGCACATGGGCCCCCTTTCCCCGAATGCCAGAAACCCACTCTGACTGATGTCTAAGTGGGTTTCTTCAGCCAATCAGGGAGCGCTACGTTGTAGCACCCTCCTGATCGGCTGTGTGCTCCTGTACTGTCTGACAGGCGGCACACGGCAGTGTTACAATGTAGCGCCTATGCGCTCCATTGTAACCAATGGTGGGAACTTTCTGCTCAGCGGTGAGGTCACTTTCGGTCAACCGCAGGGCAGAAAGTTCCCACCATTGGTTACAATGGAGCGCATAGGCGCTACATTGTAACACTGCCGTGTGCCGCCTGTCAGACAGTACAGGAGCACACAGCCGATCAGGAGGGTGCTACAACGTGGCGCTCCCTGATTGGCTGAAGAAACCCACTTAGACATCAGTCAGAGTGGGTTTCTGGCATTCGGGGAAAGGGGGCCCATGTGCAAACATGGGTCCCCTTTCAGTGCGTGGCTCGGCTTTCCGTTGTTTTATTTTATTCAAGTACGTGGATTACAAATGGATGCTACGAGGAGCCTGGGACCCTGGATCTGGTGAGTAGAATTTATTCAACAGGTACCCCATGGATTCTACTGGAGAAGAGGACCGACCCTCGTGTGAACATAAGGTAAGTATGTATGTATGTTTGTGTGGATGTATGTAATAAATCTTTACTTTCAAGGTGTGTGTGTCTTGTCTTTTTTTGGGTATTTTTTTAGTAATAGTACTACAGGTACCAGCGGGCCCGTTTTTCCGTCGCATGCTGGTACTTGTGGTTCTCCAAGTACCAGCATGCGGGGGAGGCTTGCTGGGCCTTGTAGTACTGCTACTAAAAACAATATCTTTTCATTTTCACAAAAGGCTATCAGCCCCCCATCCGCAGCCAATTGGATGGGGGGGACAGCCTCGGGCTTCACCCCTGGCCCTTGGGTGGCTGGGGGGGGGGGACCCCTTGATTGAAGGGGTCCCCACTCCCCCAGGGTACCCCGGCCAGGGGTGACTAGTTGGATTTTTGATGCCACGGCCGCAGGGCACTATATAAAAGTGACCCCCGGCTGTGGCATTATCTGTCCAGCTAGTGGAGCCCGGTGCTGGTTTTAGAAATACGGGGGACCCCTACTCTTTTTGTCCCCCGTATTTTTGGAACCAGGACCAGGCGCAGAGCCCGATGCTGGTTGCTTAAATATGGGGGAACCCCTGTCATTTTTTTCCCCATATTTCTGCAACCAGGGTCGGCTCAAAGAGCCCGAGGCTGGTTATGCTTAGGAGGGGGAACCCCACGCATTTTTTTTCTCCGTTTTACAGTGTTTATTTAAAAATTAAAAATAAAAATGAACCCCAGCACGGATCACACAGATCCGGCCGAGATTCATTGTGATAAAGTCGGCAGTGTTTTGCTAATCACTGCCGTAAAAAACGGGAAAAAAACACGAATGACATCGACATCGGAACAAATGAAAAATCCGAATACGGCAGCTTAGTAAATTAGGCGTAATAAATTCAAAAAGTTGCAGTTTTACACTTTCGATGTCATTCGTGATTGAACTTTGACCTTTTTCCGAAAATTACGAATGTTAGTAAATATACCCCAATGTCAACGTTATTAATATTGGCATTGTTATTGTCGCCCTTTTGACTACATTCCAGCCATGACTGGTCAGTAGAGAGTTGCACGTGATTGAACAATTAGGTTCCGTGAAAAGAGCAGAAGGTAATTAGCAGAGACTAGCTAATGGCAAAGGCTTTGCTTACAAGCTGCATCTGCTGCTCAGTTTGGTCCAATATCTTAGAAAATAAGTTTTACAGTAATTTTTAGAAGACCTATTTTTAACTAGCTTCGTCATATCAGGAAGAGTAAAATGCTGTAATCTGCATTTTTTTTTGGGGGGGGGGGGGGGAGGGATAAAAATTGTTTAAAATATTCCCATACTGTATGTCCCTGTTTATGATGTATTTAAGTTCACTGATTGTATCAAAATATGTTGATAGGCTTCTGAGCTCAGAATTCAGATGAAAAATGTTAGATATGGTCCAAAAGATGGAGAACCCTGAGCACTGTCTGAATTCGGTTAGTGCTGTCTCCAAAACCATCTCCTTGTAATAGAGGGTCTAATGCAGTAAGGATCACTTTGTGATCCCCAGCGCACTTTCCCGATGGTCAGGAAACTATTCTGCGCATGTGCAGAATGAATCCTGCGATCACATCGCAGTATTGATCGACAGGCAGAGGCATTCAGGGTGAAGGGGCGGGGAAAACCAGCATTGGCAGAAATGGGGGTGTAACGCCCTTGTTTCCCGGAAGTGGCGAGGCCAAGCACTGCATCGCCAGATGCAGTTTCCATGGCCTCGCATGACGCCCTGCGACGACAAGCCTGAACCGATGGTCGCGATGTTCATCCTGGACTGCGATCGCAGTGTTGCTATTGCTATCGCAGGAAGGAGGTGCCATGCACTTCCTTACTGCACTTGCATTGCTATAGATTGCATTTGCGAGCAGCTTTGCAAATGCAATCCTTACTGAATTAGACCCAGAGTCCCTACTCTGCCTCTCTGGCACTCATGTAAGAGCATATCAGTTGAAGAGCAGAAAGCAGTGATGTAGCTTTCACTGACCAAATGGAAGTTGATTAAGTTATTAACTATTAGGGCAGGCATGACCTTGAGTGCATGACTGAGACACTGTAGTCATGTAATTAAAATAGTAACAATTCCACAAGCTTATAGAATTTAGTAAATATGTTTCTCCACATAAATCAGAAGGAATGCATCCATGTATCAAGGAACTCCCTCAAACCACTGTTGGCCTGAAAAAGCCTTGTTCTGGTACTGTTTGCCAGTTCATCCGCAGAACAAAGATGGAGTGATGACATTTTATTGAATTGCAGCATACCAACAGGAGACCTTAATAGAATTGGCACATACTGTATACTAGTAATCAACGAGATATGAAAGTAATCCTGTGTTAAGAGTAGTATTAGTATAGCATAGAACACAAGTCACAGAATCTTGATGGCAGCCACACATGTATATGTAGAGTATCTGAAAATTCAAGATGTCTTTGAAAACTGTTGAGCAAATTTGAATACTTCTAGTGAGAGATGTATGCAGATATGATAATAAATCCCTTGGATCCAAGATAGAGACTGCGAGTTGAATAATGCAAGACAAACTTGAAAGGTAACACAATCTCTGAAGAGCTGATAAATGCAGGTGGTACTAAGGCAACAGAGTAGACAGTACCTAATGGTATAGTAGAGGCAAGAAATATAGACTTCAAGAAAGAGACTGAAGTATGAGCTGAGTAAAAACAGAAGTCTAGTAACAAGCAGATGGTCAGGAAAAGGCAGAGTTTCTGGTAAGTCTAAACCCAGGTAAAACATTTAGGGAGATATCCAATTAGCCCCAGTAATTTACCGGGGCTAATTGTTCCACCGTGGGCTATCCTATTAGCTCCGATAAGCCAACACGAGCGACGGCTTATCGGGGTTACCTGATGCTGCATCGGGTGCTGGCTCCTGACAGCTCCTGGGGCAGCGCTGCAGTTCCGGCTCTCTCTGGTCACATGAGCGCTCCCCATGTGGGGGCGGGGGAAGATGGATTTGTGACGTGGCGCTGCCCCGGCTTTCCCACAGGGGTTAAGCGCCAAGTGCCGGCTTCTGGGCCATGGCGCCCTCCCTTCAGTCTTAGCCTGCCACTGCTGCGGCAGGCAAAGGACACTGCAGGTCACTGCGGTTATGTGGGATTTTGTTTTGCCTGCCTTAGTTTTCATGTGAAAACGGGGCTATTTCAACCAAAAACACACAGGTTTCACTGAACCTGTGTGTTTTCGGAAGATCAGCTTTTTTTTTTTTTTTTTACAGGCAATCTATGTTGGATAGCCTGTTAAAAAAAATAAAAAAAATCGGTGAAACATCGGAAAAAAGTCAGAAAAACAGTCATTTTTCGGACCTGATGGTAATTAACCGGTAATTGGATATCCCCCTTAGATGCAGGCTGAGTTCAGGGAAGTCCATAAAACAGACAAACAATAGCAGTTGCTCTATCATTCCTGGAGATAATTAAATCAGGTGCTAGAAAGCGGGATGGGTCACAGAGAAAAAGCAGACAGGGAGGGATGGTGCTTCCCCCCCCCCCCCCCTCCGCCCACAGTGTTCCCTTAGTAAACTAAAAAATTACCTGCAACCGTACCTGAACCTATATGGTAATAGAATTTCAGAGAATTAGTCACACATATTTGCAAAGACATGTTTAGCTGCTGAGCCGCGCCAAGGCTTCTCTGATATCAGCAGTCCTAACACTACATAATAGCAGTACCCACATAGGGTCATGTAATATGTCTACAGTAGGCCTCATGATAAAGGCTCATACTAAAACACATCCAGGCAGAGAGCTAACTTACCCGGGAGCCACCCCCAAGATCTCCCATTAGCACTACAAGGAACAGCATGCTTTCCAAATACCGCTCCCATTCAATGCCTTTATCTCACATGCAGACATGTCCATAAAACAGGCCAGGGTCATAACAAGTCAAGTAACAGAACACAGGTTTCCATGCAGGAGAACACACCAGCAGGACAGAAGTACAGAATAAGAATAATGAACTGCAATGAGCACAAAGTTGGATACTACTATAAAGCCACAACTGGACTTCTGCCCTCATTCAGTATTGATCGAAACAAGTGACCACCTGCACAGTTTCCCGATTATGGGGAAACCACAGATGCAGAACCACATCTGCATATGTGCGTGATCGCAAGCAGTTCTCCGTAAGCCTCTGCCTGATTAACAGGCAATTGGGGGACGTGGCGGGAATGGCCAGTGTTACCGGAAATGGATGCATGTCACCCCGGTTTTCTAGGAGTAGCAAGTTCAAGGTTGTGTCTAAAGATGCAGATTTCTTGGACTTGCAAGGCCCACTGCAATGGCCAGGTTGCGTATGCTGAGGATTACTCAGCTAGCCATTTGTCACAATGTTAATACCAGGCTGTGATGCCAGTCGAAGTGCTGGGATCACAAATGCAGCAAGGAGGTGTGTAACACCTCCTACTGCATTTGCATTTTTAATATTCATATTTGCAAAGCAGCCTGTGTCTAATTACCTCCTAAGATCAGTAGGGATGCATTTAGCATCCCAGCAGTCGGGATGCCAGCAGTCATGTGACCGATGCTAGAATCCCGACACCACTGGGAATCCCAGCTCCGGAACACTGACTGCTAACATACCGAGGGAAGGTGTCGGGGTGACTGTTAGGGTTAGGGCCCAGGATGGGAGGGGTTAGGGTTAGGCACTAGTGAGGTGGTTAGTCCTAGCTGCCATCCCGCGAGTTTTAGACCTAGCCACTGCCCCCGGTGTTTTAGCCCTAGCCGTCACCTTAGGGTAGGGGACAGGGGAGGTGTAAAATAATTACCATGTCTCCTGTTGGCATTCTCATCCTGTTAGTAAATTGATTATTGTAGACATAGAAGTTCAGATGTAACATGTGCAGAGAGATTTAGATTTAGGTGGGTTATATTGCTTCTGTGCATGGTAAATACTGGCTGCTTTATTTTTACACTGCAATTTAGATTTCAGTTTGAAATAGAGATGAGCGGACTCAGTTCCCTTAGAACCGAAAACCCCCGAACTTCAGACTCAGAGTCCAGATCTGAGTCCGGCTCGGGTTTTCCTGCCAGACTCGAAAACCAGAACGAGGCAAAACGTCATCATCCCGCTGTCGGATTCTCGCGGGTTTTGGATTCCATATAAGGAGCCACGCGTCTGCGCCATTTTCACTCTAGTCCTGGAGAGTGTAGTGAGAGGACATGTCTCAGTGTCTGTGCGGGAAAATGACGTGGCGTGGCGACATGCTCTTTTGTATAATTCCAGTGGTGCTTTCTTGTGCTGCATCAGTCCAGTGGTGGTGTCTTGTGCTGCATCAGTCCAGTGGTAGTGTCCTGTGCTGCTATAAGTCCAGTGGTGTCCTGTGCTGCCATAAGTCCAATGGTGCTGCCGTATAAGTCCAGTCCAGTAGTGCTGCTGTGTAAGTCCAGGGGTGCTGTCGTATAAGTCCAGGGGTACTGCTACTGTATAATTCCAGTCCATTGGTGCTGTCTTGTGCTGCATCAGTCCAGTGGTGGTGTCCTGTGCTGCCATAAGTCCAGTGGTGGTGTCCTGTGCTTCCATAAGTCCAGTGGTGGTGCTGTATAAGTCCAGTCCAGTGGTGCTGCCGTATAAGTCCAGGGGTACTGCCGTATAAGTCCAGGGGTACTGCCGTATAAGTCCACAGGTACTGCCGTATAAGTCCACAGGTACTGCCGTATAAATCCAGCGGTACTGCCGTATAAGTCCAATGGTACTGCTGTATTAGTCCGGTCCAGCGGTACTGCCGTATAAGTCATGGGGTACTGCTGTATAAGTCCAGGGGTACTGCCGTATAAGTCTGGTGCAGGGGTGCTGCCGTATAAGTCCAGGGGTGCTGCCGTATAAGTCCAGGGGTACTGCCGTATAAGTCCAGGGGTACTGCCGTATAAGTCTGGTCCAGTGGTGCTGCTGTATAAGTCCAGTCCAGATGTGCTGCCGTATAAGTCCAGGGGTACTGCCATACAAGTCCAGGGGTACTGCCAAATAAGTCCAGTCCAGTGGTGCTGTTGTATTAGTCCAGTCCAGGGGTACTGCCGTATATGTCCAGTCCAGTGGTGCTGCTGTATAAGTCCAGTCCAGATGTGCTGCCGTATAAGTCCAGGGGTACTGCCAAATAAGTCCAGTCCAGTGGTGCTGTTGTATTAGTCCAGTCCAGGGGTACTGCCGTATATATCCAGTCCAGTGGTGCTGCTGTATAAGTTCAGTCCAGATGTGCAGCCGTATAAGTCCAGGGGTACTGCCATATAAGTCCAGGGGTACTGCCAAATAAGTCCAGTCCAGTGGTGCTGCTGTATTAGTCCAGTTCAGGGGTACTGCAGTATATGTTCAGTCCAGTGGTGCTGCCATATAAGTCCAGGGGTACTGCCGTATAATTCCAGGGATACTGCCGTATAAGTCCAGTGGTGCTGCCGTGTTACTCCAGTCCAGTGGTGTTGCCATATAAGTCCAGTCCAGTGGTGCTGCCATATAAGTCCAGCGGTACTGCCGTATAAGTCCAGCGGTACTGTCGTATAAGTCCAGTCCAGTGGTGCTGCCATATAAGTCCAGGGGTACTGCCATATAAGTTCAGTCCAGGGGTACTGCCGTATAAGTCCAGGGATACTGCCGTATAAGTCCAATCAGTGGTGCTGCAGTGTTACTCCAGTCCAGTGGTGTTGCCATATAAGTCCAGGGGTACTGCCGTTTAAGTCCAGTCCAGTGGTGCTGACGTATAAGTCCAGCGGTACTGCTGTATAAGTCCAGCGGTACTGCCTTGTAAGTCCAGTGGTACTGCCGTATAAGTCCAGTCCAGTGGTGCTGCGGTATAAGTCCAGGGGTACTGCCATTTAAGTCCAGCGGTACTGCCGTATAAGTCCAGGGGTACTGCCGTATATGTCCAGTCCAGTGGTGTTGCCGTATAAGTCCAAGGAACAGCTGCACAAGAGGATATAACGACGGGTTATTGCGTTTCCTGTTTAGTGGAACGCATGTGAACAGCAAGGATATCCACTTCGTATGGTGCAGGGAAGCCGAATACACGACTTCTGGCTATTTGGAACGCATGTGACCCGCACCGATGACTTCCGGTTTCGGGTAATGATCGCGCATGTGCGCTGTTCGGAGCGCGCGCTGTGGATAATCATTGGAGACAGCTGGGATCTTCATCTATTAAGGTATAAAAGCACTTCCTTGGAGCCAGTAAACCACCTCCAGTTATCATCCTATGAGGATTATTACTCAATTAAGGGTGAATGTATTTCATACTAGTTGATTATACACATATTTTTGCATGGTATTTGGTGAGCGCTATTTCCACGTGTGAAAACTTTCTTTACATTTGCTGTATTTCTTGAAGTGTGGGGTACACCTCTATTTGCACTTGAGATAGCTGCACTCCAAGTTTTATTGCGCATATCATTGAAAACATTTGTTACAGCCGTATAAGTCCAGTCAAGTGGTGCTGCCATATAAGCCCAGGGGTACTGCCGTACAAGTCCAGGGGTACTGCCGTGCAAGTCCAGTCCAGTTGAGCTGCCATATAGGTCCAGGGGTACTGCCGTATAAGTCCAATCCAGTGGTGCTGTCGTATAAGTCCAGTCCAGTGGTGCTGCCATATAAGTCCAGGGGTACTGCCGCATAAGTCCAGGGGTACTGCCGCATAAGTCCAGGGGTACTGCCGCATAAGTCCAGTCCAGTGGTGCTGCTGTATAAGTCCAGTCCAGTGGTGCTGCCATATAAGCCCAGGGGTACTGCCGTATAAGTCCAGTGGTGCTGTATAAGTCCAGTCCAGTGGTGCTGTCTTGTTCTGCATCAGTCCAGGTACTCTAGTGGTGGTGTCTTGTGCTGCCATAAGTCCAGTGGTGGTGTCCTGTGCTGCCATAAGTCCAGTAGTGCTGCCGTATAAGTCCAGTCCAATAATGCTGCCGTATAAGTCCTGTCCAGTGGTGCTGTCTTGTGCTGCATCAGTCCAGTGGTGGTGTCCTGTGCTGCCATAAGTCCAGTGGTGCTGCCGTATAAGTCCAGTCCAGTGATGCTGCCGTATAAGTCCAGTCCAGTGGTGCTGCCATATAAGTCCAGTGTTGCTCCCGTATAAGTCCAGGGGTACTGCCGTATAAGTCCAGGGGTACTGCCGTATAAGTCCAGGGGTACTGCCGTTTAAGTCCAGGAATACTGCTGTATAAGTCCAGTCCAGTGGTGCTGCTGTATAAATACAGTCCAGTGGTGCTGCTGTATAAATACAGTCCAGTGGTGCTGCCGTATATGTCCAGGGGTACTGCTGTATAAGTCCAGTGGTGCTGTATAAGTCCAGTCCAGTGGTGCTGTCTTGTGCTGCATCAGTCCAGGTACTCTAGTGGTGGTGTCCTGTGCTGCCATTAGTCCAGTAGTGCTGCCGTATAAGTCCAGTCCAATGGTGCTGCGATATAAGTCCAGTCCAGTGGTGCTGTCTTGTGCTGCATCAGTCCAGTTACTCTACTGGTGGTGGCCTGTGCTGCTATAAGTCCAGTGGTGGTGTCCTGTGCTGCCAAAAGTCCAGTAGTGCTGCCGTATAAGTCCAGTCCAATGATGCTGCCAGATAAGTCCTGTCCAGTGGTGCTGTCTTGTGCTGCATCAGTCCAATGGTGGTGTCCTGTGCTGACATAAGTCCAGTGGTGCTGCCGTATAAGTCCAGTCCAGTGGTGCTGCCGTTTAAGTGTCACGCCTAGCAAAGTTTGGGGATCCGGCAGCTGAGATTTGCCCAAGGAGGTAGCAGGCTGTGGAAGAACAAGATGAGGAGGTTGGATATAGTTCCTTTGCATGGGACACGGAGCAATGAAGGATGTAGGAGGGGTTTGAGAGTCAATGGAAAGTATTTATTATGTACAGAGCTGAGGTAGAAAACTGAGGTTGGTCAACGGTGACTTGAGAACGTGGTCGTAGACAAAGAACTGCGAAACTGTGAGGGAGGGTAAAAACGAGGCTGAAGACAAGAACCGTGGACTGTGTCTTTAAAATGAAACTGCGGTAGAGGAGCTGGGAACTGTGGATGGTAGTTTGGGTCGTGACTGGAGACTGAGAACTGTAGACTGTGGCTTGAAAGATGAAGCTTGGATAACGAGCTGAGGACTGTGAACGGTGGCTCGAGGACTTGGCTGGAAGCAAGAATCTGCTGACTGTGGCTTGGAGGATGAGGCAAGAGACCTGGGGTCGTCTGTGCCCAAAGGGTCTTACTGAACCGGTTTTTCCAAGAGCGTCTCCACGGCAGCAGGCTAGGAACGGCAAGACTGCAGCAGCAACTGAGAACTGGCAAAGCAGGGTTAGAAGTACCAGAATACAGCAGGAATCCTGGGAGCACAGGCTAAAGCACCTACAACAGGGTTGTAACTTGAAGCACTGGCGTCCCTGTCCTAAATCAGCTTCCTTTTATAGGAAGAAGTCTCCCTGGATTGGCTGGAATCCAAGGAACAGGAATTATGTCAGAAACTTGGTCTCCAACATGGCGGCGCCCAGTAATGCAGACCTTTTCTGGCAACATGCTGCTCACTGCCCCTGGTCTCCTAGGCAACGGTTTAGCGAAAGGGAGCCACTGCAGCGGCGTCCCGCCGCCACGAGCGGACCCCCTCAGCGCCATTACCGCTGCCTGTACCCCTGAACCCAGAGCCGCAGCCCTCCACCGCCGCTGCCCAGCCACCCGTGGAGCCCGCCCCGTGGCCCCAGCGTTCCGGTAAGACCCCGGACGCTGACAATAAGTCCAGTGGTGCTGCCGTATAAGTCCAGGGGTACTGCCGTATAAGTCCAGCGGTGCTGTCCTGTGCTGTATATTATTTACTCCAAATAAAGGGGTTATTAATATTTAATCCAAATAATTTTTACAGGGTTTGCCCTGTGTGGTGTAGGGATATGCTCTCCTGTGCCGCATATTGTTATATAACTCCAGAAAAATAATGGAGAACAAAAATTTGAAAGATAAAATAGGGAAAGATCAAGAACCACTTTCTCCTACTGCTGAAGCTGCTGCCACTAGTCATGATGACTTAGACGATGAAATGCCATCAACGTCGTCTGCCAAGGCCAATGCCCAATCTCATAGTAGAGGGGCTAAGGCCCTGGCCTATGTTCATGACTAGTGGCTCAGCTTCACATGACGATGGAAGCCCTCATCCTCCTGCTAGAAAAATTAAAAGAGTTAAGCTGGCAAAAGCACAGCAAAGAACTGTGCATTCTAACAGAGCCGGCCCTAACCAATATGATGCCCTAGACAAAATTTTGGCTGGTGCCCCCTAGCAGTGCCACTAGTTCTGCAGGAAATGCCTGGCATGAGTTAGCCGGCAGCTCTGCTAACGTCGGGCGCCTTTTGTTTATGAAAATGCATCTTATTGGCATTACTATGTGGCTAGGATGCACAAGCAGCTTCTCCTGATTAAAATGATATGCGGCATGTCTATATTCTGTGTGCGACTGCGGCTGTATCTGCATACGAAATGCTACATTACAGTGATTTCCAGGAATACACGCAACGTAGCATTTTGTATGCAGATACAGCCGTAGTCACACACAAAATATAGGCATGCTGCATATCAGTGATTTCCAGGAATACACGCAACATAGCATTTTGTATGCAGATACAGCCGTAGTCACACACAAAATATAGGCATGCTGCATATCATTTTAATAAGCAGAAGCTCCTGGTGCCCCTAAGCATACCAAATGACCTAGGCATTTGCCTAGTTTGCCTATGCCTAAGCCCGGCTCTGCGTTCTAAGATGGTATCACAAATGCCCATTGAGAGTCCAAGTGTGTCGGCGGTTGCAATGCCTGACATTCCCAACACTGGACGGGAAGAGGTGGCTCCTTCCACCATTTGCACGCCCTCTGCAGGTGCTGGAAGGCGCACTCACAGTCCAGTTTCTGATATTCAAATTGAAGATGTCACTGTTAAAGTACACCAGGATGAGGATATGGGTGTAGCTGTGCGCTGCGGAGGAAGTTGACGATGAGGATTCTGATGGTGATGTGGTTTGTTTGAATAAGGCACCAGTGGAGACAGTTGTTGGCCATGGGATGAAAAAGCCCATTGTCATGCCTGGGCAAAATACCAAAAAAGCCACCTCTTTGGTGTGGAATTATTTCTCCCCAAATCTGGACAACAGGTGTCAAGCCATATGTTTCCTTTGTCAATCCATAATAAGTACGGGTAAGGATGTTAACCACCTTGGAACATCCTCCCTTATACGTCACCTGCAGCACATTCATCAGAAGTCATTGTCAAGTGTCAATTAAATTGAAGTGAAGTACATTGTCAAGTATGTGCAGTTTGGGGCCTCATTTTTAAAACTGCCATCCTCTCTGCCACTGCATTGCCACTCCTAGATGGGCCTGGTGTTTGTGCCCACACATGTGTCGCTTAGTTTAGTCATCCAGCTACCTCATTGCTTATCTTTTTCTTCTTTGCATGATGTGCTGTTTGGGGCCTAATTTTTAAAAACTGCCATCCTGGCTGACACTGCAGTGCTACTCCTAGATGGGCCAGGTGTTTGTGCCGCTCACTTGTGTCGCTTAGCTTAGTCATCCAGCTACCTCATTGCACCTCTTTTACTTCTTTGCATGATGTGCTGTTTGGGGATTAATTTTTAAAACTGCCATCCTGTCTGACACTGCAGTGCTACTCCTAGATGGGCCAATTGTTTGTGCCGTCCACTTGTGTCGCTTAGCTTAGTCATCCAGCGACCTCGGTGCACCTCTGTTTCTTCTTTGCATGATGTGCTGTTTGGGGATTAATTTTAAAAGTTCCATCCTGTCTGACACTGCAGTGCTACTCCTAGATGGGCCAGGCGTTTGTGCCACCCACTTGTGTCGCTTAGCTTAGTCATCCAGCTACCTCATTGCATCTCTTTTTCTTGTTTGCATCATGTGCTGTTTGGGGATTAATTTTTAAAACTGCCATCCTGTCTTGAGACTGCAGTGCTACTCCTAGATGGGCCAGGTGTTTGTGCCGCCCACTTGTGTCGCTTGGCTTAGTCATCCATTGACCTTGGTGCAACCTTTTGTGTGCCCGTAGTTTTGATCGCTTGGGATCCCGGGGTCGGCATGGTGACCGCCGGGATCCCGAGCACCAGTCACATGACCGCATCCCGTTAGTTTAAGCATTTCACTGTGTCAGCATTGTAACGTTAAACCTGATTCATTACGATCATGTTTAAAGTTATAATGTTAACATAATCTTTCAACTAGAAGATGATACGCGAGAACATACAGAAGATGTATGACTTCAGTGAGCACTGACTTTTTGCAGTTGGCATTCCAGTATGACAGTAGCAGAACCAGTAGTAGGCAAACAAAAGTGGCCATGCTCTGAGGATTTTGTATGCCACTGTTTTTGAGTAGAGGTATTTGTTCTTTTCTTTTTTTAATGATATGCATCACAATTATTATCATTATGCTTCCCTTAATGCTTGATAAAGCTGTTGTTGTCAAAGAGATCATGAAGAGATTTTGAAGGGCCCTGTATGATACTTTCTTCTGACATGACCTTTACTAACAGAAGTAGGACTTCTGCCAGTGCTAATACGGAGGTTTTTTTGTTCAAAAGATTGATCTATGACAACAACAGTACAGCCATGTACTGCAGTGTCACTGCGGAATAAATCACAATAATCTCTTTTTTTAGCTGCCACAACACTAGGTCAAAGTACAAAGAGGTAGGGAAAAGAAAGGACAGAGAATTGTGTTTCTTGCCAATCAGCCACTGTTGCACAATGGCCCTCATTCCGAGTTGTTCGCTCGGTAAAAATCTTCGCATCGCAGCGATTTTCCGCTTAATGCGCATGCGCAATGTCCGCACTGCGACTGCGCCAAGTAAATTTGCTATGCACTTAGTAATTTTACTCACGGCTTTTTCATCGGTCTGGCGATCGTAATGTGATTGACAGGAAATGGGTGTTACTGGGCGGAAACAGGCCGTTTTATGGGCGTGTGGGAAAAAACGCTACCGTTTCCGGAAAAAACGCAGGAGTGGCCGGAGAAACGGAGGAGTGTCTGGGCGAACGCTGGGAGTGTTTGTGACGTCAAACCAGGAACGACAAGCACTGAACTGATCGCAGATGCCGAGTAAGTCTGAAGCTACTCAGAAACTGCTACGAGGTGTGTAATCGCAATATTGCGAATACTTCGTTTGCAATTTTAAGATGCTAAGATTCACTCCCAGTAGGCGGCGGCTTAGCGTGAGCAACTCTGCTAAAATCGCCTTGCGAGCGAACAACTCGGAATGACCTCCAATATTGCTTAGTAGTTAATTACTTTTTTCAGAGTTTCATAAATTTGTTTTAGATGGTGTTTAATCTTTGCTTATTTTGAGTGTGCTCCATTGAGCACTCTGTGGCTGAGTCAAATGTAGGTGCACGGCGGAAACAGCAAGTCATTGCATACAGCGCATGTGCGTATCCAAATTTACAAATTTCGCTTATCTCCTATTCTGAGTCGTACAGAACTTAGGAGTCTATTCACGAAGCAGTGAAAAGTGTGAAGAAGTGAGCCAGTGGAGAAGTTGCCCGTGGCAACCAATCAGCATTGAAGTAACATTTATAATTTGCATACTATACAATTGTACGGAGCAGCTGATTGGTTGCCATGGGCAACTTCTGCACAAGCTCACTCTTCCACTTTTTTTTACTGCTTCTTGAATAGACTGGTCTGGCCTTGGTCTGATCTGTCTTACTGTGAAATTGGACAATTTAGGGCAACAACTGGTGGCAATAATGCAATGGCATGGAACTGCCCTGACGTGTGGGAGTGTCATAGGTGTGTATATAAAGCTCCATGTGATTCTGAGTAATGCGTATGGAGGAGGGAAGCACAGATCTCTTGTACCTAGCATGGGGCTTGTGAAAGTGCCAGTTCTAACAATGATGGCTGTGGCGGCTGGTGTAAAATAAATGAGCGGCATGGGTTTTGGCTTTCAGGCACATGAACTGCCTCATTAGCTCTATGGAATCTCACATTAGCGTAAGGTAGTTAATCAGGCTTCTGCATCTGCCCACAACTACAGTCACTTTGCTTACAAATCAGAATCAGTGCTGCTATTTGTATGTTGTTTTCCCATCCCCTATGCCTTGTGCTTTGCCATGGCTGACAGATAATGTTAATTTGATAAGTTTACAGCGAAAAGAAAGGGATTCAACAATAACTTCAGCAAAATCATTTTGCTTTGCCATTCACTCGCCCAGTATTGCTTAATGTAATGCTGGGTACACACTAAACCGGGATGCGGTCAAGATCCCGCGGATGGGATCCCAGCGGACGGAATCCCGACACCGGGATCCCGACCGGCACAATCTTAACATATTCTCCCTTTGTGGGTGTCCACGACACCCACAGAGGGAGAATAAATTAGTGTGCCGAGCGTAGCTAGGCATCGGCCCACAAGGGCTGTGTTGCGCTCGCCCTCCTGTCGGGATTGTGCCGGTCGGGATCCCGGTGTCGGAATTCTGACCGCCGGGATCTCGTACTGATCCCACTAAACCACAGGTTCTCAAACTCGGTCCTCAGAACCCCACACGGTGCATGTTTTGCAGGTCTCCTTATAGAATCACAAGTGAAATAATTAGCTCCACCTGTGGACCTTTTAAAATGTGTCAGTGAGTAATTAATACACCTGTGCACTTGCTGGGTTATCTGCAAAACATGCACTGTGTGGGGTCATGAGGACCGAGTTTGAGAACCCCTGCACTAAACCATGTGTGTACTCGAAGGCACAATACATTGCACGGTCCATACACACTGCGCTATGCAGTGGATGAACGTGCTATGTATGGTTTCCCATTGCATTCTTGGGTTGTTCCATTGGGCATGCAGCATGCATGATAGGATGGTCCAGGGAACGACCCGCAGGAGTGCATGGTGGCGGTTACAAACTGAGCTAGTGGCATAGTCAGTACTTTGTGGGCCTCATAGCAAAGTTTTGAAGGAGCCCTGTCCCAATGCTTCTAGACTCACCTCTCCGCAACAGTTGTTAATTTCATGCCCAATAGTAGTGCACTAGTTCACATTATGCATACTTGTGGGTGACTCCCGATTTCTGGAGTAGGCCCCGGAAGAACAGGCAACTCTCCAGCATCCTGCTGGCTTCTGAGTGAGGCAGGTAGGATGTTGTAATAAACATTGGTGATAGCTGGGCCACGGTAAGGGGGTGGGACTAAATGACTGGCATTGCATCATTAGCTCTGCCCCTCGCCACAGACCAGCGAATCACGAGTGTTGCCCTGTGTTAGGGGCATTTTGGCTTCACCCCTGCCACGGACCCACGAATCGCGGGTCTGTCCCAGTGCTGTGGGTGGGACCTAATGACGAGATCGGTCACCCCGCCCACACGGTGACGTGCAGTGTCTCTCTGGGAGACGATACAAAAGAAGTAGGTAAGTATGACATTATGGGGGTAATTCAGACCTGATTGTAGCAGCAAATTTGTTAGCAGTTGGGAAAAACCATGGCCCTCATTCCGAGTTGATCGCTCGCTAGCTATTTTTTGCAGAGCAGCGATCAGATAGTCGCCGCCTCTAGGGGAGTGTATTTTCACTTTGCAAGTGTGCGAACGCTTGTGCAGCCGAGCGGGACGAAAACGTTTTTTGAGGTTTCTGAGTAGCTCTGGACTTACTCAGCCCTTGCGATCACTTCAGCCTGTCCGGTCCCGGAATTGACGTCAGACACCCGCCCTGCAAACGCCTGGACACGCCTGCATTTTCCCTACCACTTCCAGAAAACGGTCAGTTGACACCCATAAACGCCCTCTTCCTGTCAATCTCCTTGCAGTCGGTTGTGCGAATGGATTCGTCGCTAGAAGCATTGCACAGCAATGATGCTGTTTGTACCCGTACAACGCACGTGCGCATTGCATACGCATGTGCAGTATTACCCTGATCGCTGCGCTGCTAAAAATGGCAGCGAGCGATCAACTCGGAATGAGGGCCCATGTGCACTGCAGGTGTAGCAGATATAACATGTGCAGAGAGAGTTAGATTTGGGTGGGTTATTTTGTTTCTGTGCAGAGTAAATACTGGCTGCTTTATTTTTACACTGCAATTTAGATTTCAGTTTGAACATACCACACCCAAATCTACTCTCTCTGCACATGTTATATCTGCCCCCCCCCCCCTGCAGTGCACATGGTTTTGCCCAACTGCTAACAAATTTGCTGCTATGATCAGGTCTGAATTACCCCCTATGTCACGTTGTATGGCTGTCAGTACACATTATGCACCCCTAATTCATATTATGACATACACTGTCTCCAGTTCATGTTATGCCACATTACAGTGCCCCTAGTTCATATTATGCCATATTACAGTACCCCTAGTTCATATTATGCCACATTGCAGTGCCCACAGTTCATATTATGTACCAGTAACACCCTCTTAGCTCTGGGACTCCCTGCACCTATAGTAGCTATGCCCTTGTATTGAGAGATGTGGCCGAAATACTATTCCAATCCGCGTTGAAACAATATATCATCCGATTAATCGCCTAGTGTGTACCCAGCTTAAGAAAATTTTCTACATACTGTAATAATTCTATTATTCACTTAACTATAATATTCAATAATAGTTTAAGTAGTAGACTTAACAATCAGAGTAACTATAGAGGGTGCAGGGGGTGCACTTGCTATGGGGCCCGGCCATTTTGGGGGCCCATAGGCCCAGCAAGACACCCCACTGCACCACACTATTTTTTTATTTATTTGTAGGAGAGCCGGCGCAGTCGGCCCCACGTCCCTCCCGCTCCTCTTATATATCCACACTGGTGAGCTCTAGGTGAGGGAGCAGCCAACAGTGAACACACCCCGCCAGCAGCAGTGCCGAGCTGGCCAGAGTGCCAACGGCAGCAATGAGCAGTATGCAGCCGGCGGCAGAAACGGTGGGGAAGCAGTTCCCCCCAGCAGTAGCAGCGCCAAACCGCAACTCATCCAGTGGCAGCAACGGCAACCCGCCCCCAGCAACAACGCCACCCCGGCCATCGGTAAGCTGCATTTTGGTGTCACAACAAGGTGGTGGCCAGAGCTCAGAGTAGTGGATGTCTGGGGTCACTCCCTGGGGAAAAGTGGTAGGGGTTTCACTGTGTCCTGGCGCTGGGGTGAGATGTACTGTATATGTATGGAGGTTATTTATGTATGAGAGCAGTAGTGTACTGATGTATACATGTATGTATGTATGTATGTATGTATAGAAAAAAAAGAGAAAATAGGGAGGGTCTACAAGTTTGGCGCACAGCAGCCCGTCCACTGACAAAATACCTATGTAAAAATCACCGATTTTACCAAAACAATATATAGAAGAAGCAAGTGTTGGTATTTATCTGTGTCCAGGGCGCGTAAAAAAAGAAAAAGGTAATGAAACTTAACACATCCCTTGTCAAATGGGTATACGATGTCTTCTCCAGGTTATGCAGGCCTATGAGTCCTTTCGTTCAGGTGAATCTTCTCGTTATAAATGGCTCCCAGTTCATGTCAAAATGGAGAGAAATAAGAGAGAAAAGAAATGTGTAGCACCGTTTACAACAGCTAGAATCGAGAATTCCACACAATGAAAGTTTTTAAGGGCGTACCCCACTCACACAGAAACAAGTAAGTGGGTTCCCGTAAAGGTATCTTTATTGCTAGTTTTTTTCACCAATCCCCTCAGGTTAGGTTCACGTAATTAAGCGTGCCTGAATCTCACACCACATGGGGTACTGTAAACACGTAGGGGTAGCGTCTGAGGCAATTTCAATGCGTACCCTCACTTACACAGAGCAAAGCCAGAACATTCATATAACGGTTTCTTTATATCAACAAAAATCCTCAGGTGCGTACCCCAACTCACTCAGTAAACGATGAATGACTCCTATAAAGGTTTCTTTAAATAGATTCACTGGTATCCCTTTGGTGGATCCACAAGAGGAAAAGGAACTCTTTCTCCCAAATGCCAGACCAGAGTCATGAAAAAAATCCTTCTTTCTAAAACAGGTTTTTTATTCCAGACATAGTCCAAATTCATACAAAGAAATCACCACACATGGTGACAGAAAAAATAAAAAAGTAAAAATTTAAAAGTACAATAAAAATTCCAAAGGCAAAATTTGAGATAATAATCGGCGTGATTATTCCCTTTTTCCAGAAAAACTACTCACAGTACAGTCGTCCGACGCGTTTCGGTCTCGAATGGACCTTAATCATGAACTATCTGCACTGTGAGGAGTAAGCATATTTATGCTATGAACATCCAATGAATGAGTAGCCGGAAATGACATCATTAATTACAATGAAAATTAATTTTGTTTAAAAACATGATTATTCATCACACAAATTCATAATAACATATACATAAACACTAGTATCATGCATGGTGAAAAAGTACAGCAGGAAAAACACTTTAAAACATATTTTCTTCTCCATTAAAAAACGGAGCTTGGAATTCTGGGTAATGTAGTTTCCATAGTGGACTACTACATGACCATATATGGTGTTTCCACCGGATATTGTGTTGCACCGCTGCTGGTGAAACTTCCCCAGAAAATAATCCCTGAAGGTTTGTTCCGTTTGTAACCGGAAATGACATCATTAATTACAATGAAAATTAATTTTGTTTAAAAACATGATTATTCATCACACAAATTCATAATAACATATACATAAACACTAGTATCATGCATGGTAAAAAAGTACAGCAGGAAAAACACTTTAAAACATATTTTCTTCTCCATTAAAAAACGGAGCTTGGAATTCTGGGTAATGTAGTTTCCATAGTGAACTACTACATGACCATATATGGTGTTTCCGCCGGATATTGTGTTGCACCGCTGCTGGTGAAACTTCCCCAGAAAATAATCCCTGAAGGTTTGTTCCGTTTGGAGAGACAGACGGCGGAAGTGACGTATCGCCGTCTTCTATTTCCGTTTTCAGGGATTCTGGGGTTTGTAGTTTAGAAGGGGAACCGGCGCGGCCATTTCATAGGTTAGAAAGCACTCTGAAACGGTCACCATGGAAACCAGCCGTGTTTTTGGTTTCTTTTCATACATATTATGAGTAGCTAATATAAACGTAAAACAAAGAGAAACAGGAATTAGTGGAAAAAATAGAAACTACAGACTTTCTAAACAGATCTGGGGTAACACTTTTATGAAAATGTTGCATTAATAGATAAAGCTCAAAGTCGCATATTAATTTAGCACATCAGTCAAGGAACCATTTAAGCTCAAAATCGCAGTTCAGACCACCTGGACTTAAGGTGTCATACATAAAAATACATTTCATTTCCGACTTAGCTAGAAATGTATTGAGGTCTTTATTCCTTCCGTTTCCTTTGACCTGTCTAATTCCATAAAAGCCTGATATTTCTGTGACCAAACAATTATGTTTGGTTTTAAAATGAGCAGACAAAGAATGGGTTAGAAGGCCTTTTTTAATGTTTCTAATGTGCTCCCCCAGGCGAACCTTCAAGGGTCTAGAGGTCCGCCCAATATAAAATAAATTACAGCTGCATTTAATAGCGTAAATGACATTTTTACTGTCACAAGTGATAAAATCTGTAATATTCACTTTTTTCTCATTTATATGGATATTTTCAATTTTGCTTTTTCCTTCACTTTTAATATGTCTGCAGCCCATACAATTACCGCATCTGTAAAACCCCTGGGACACAATTCTAGACTGGGATTTCGTCGAGGGCATAGCACTGGAGACCAATTTATTTTTTAAATTGGGAGCCCTGCGGTAGATATGGATGGGTCTATTGGGGACAAGGGGTCCAATCACCGGATCCTTCTTTAGCAGACCCCAATGTCTTTTGAAAATCTTCTCGATTTCTTGATGACTTTGGTTAAACTGGGTGATGAAAGCCCATTCATATTTATTGTCTGTAGTGGTCTTTATAATATTATCTTTCAGGAGATCCTTACGTGTGGTGTTTCTTACTTCGGAATGGGCTTTTTCAATAGTGCCCTTATTGTAGCCGCATGCCCTAAATTTTTCATTCATTTCTTTTGCCTGTGCTTCAAAAATATTATCCTCCGTACAATTCCTCCTGACTCTTTTTAGTTGACTGATGGGGATAGAATCCAGCCAGTTGTTGTGGTGACAACTACTGGCTGCTATATATGACCTCGAATCAGTGGGTTTGGAGTAGGTCATGGTGTGTAACTGGCCCTCTTTAATATAGACAGTAATATCAAGGAAATTGATGGATTCCCCACTCTTTTCAAATGATAAGACAATATTCTTATCATTCGTGTTCAACAAAGTACAGAAAGAGTTAAGTGTTTCGACTCCACCTCTCCATAAAAAGAAAATATCATCAATATACCTGGCATAGGACACCAGATTCGCTCCATAGCTATTATTTGACCAAACCGTGTTTAGTTCCCATAAACCAAGGAACAGGTTGGCATAGCTAGGAGCGAATCTGGTGCCCATAGCCGTGCCCGTTTTCTGGATGTAAAATTGATCCTGAAATAAAAAGAAATTATTATTGAGGATAAACTTAATTCCCTCTATAATCAGCTCCTTTAGATCCTTTGTATGGTTGGACTGATCCAGAAAATAAGTGACCGCCTCCACACCGTCATCATGATCGATAACGGTGTAGAGGGAACTGACATCAGCTGTCACTAGGATGTCACCTTCCTTCCACTGTACAGATTCCAACAGTTTAAGGAAATCCTTTGTATCCTTCAAGTGTGATCTATTCCTGGATACCAAGGGTTGCAGGATATAATCAATGAACTTAGACAGATTTGATGTCAGAGATTGAACTCCCGATATAATTGGCCTACCCGGGGGATCAGTAAGGCTCTTATGTACTTTTGGTAGTACGTAGATCACAGGTATAGTTGGGTCTTCTATGATAATAAATTTGGCCTCTTTGGCACTAATGGTTCCTTTCTTTTCATATTTATCTATAAGATTTCTTAACTTAATTAAGGTGGTATCGGATGGGTCGTTCCTAAGTTTTTTATACGTTTCAGTATCATTTAGCTGTCTCAGGACCTCATTTACATAGTTTGCCAGATCCATTACAACAACTCCTCCCCCTTTATCAGAGGGTTTGATTACGATCTCTTTAAGTTGTTTTAAATTTTTTAGGGCATTCCTTTCCTTAAACGTAAGGTTCTGAATTTTCTTTGGTTTTAGTTGAAGTTTTTCTAAGTCCTCAAGCACCATAACCCCAAAAGTTTCAATTAATGGCCCCTGTATATGTTTGGGGAAAAAAAGGGATTTAGGTTTAAATGGGGTGACTGCAGATGTGCTCAAAGGTGTACCAGTTGTGGCCAAGTCCTCCCTACTTGCAAAAAACTTCTTTATGGTTAATTTCCTCATGTACCGTTGTACATCTAAATATATTTCAAATGGATCGATAGGATTTGTTGGGGCATATTTTAAACCCTTACACAAAACAGAGGTTTCACTCTCTGACAGGATGTGGGAACTCAAATTGAAAATCTTTGTAGTGGGGATAGTTTTTCCTATATTTCCTATGGTGCTATTAGATACGGAATGGACATTTTCAGGGCTAATTACTGTCTTTTTTTGGGATTTACGTTTTCTTTTGCATTTACCTCTATGAGGTTTATGCACACCACCCCTCTTGCCCCTCTGCGATCTTTTTAGAATTATCGGTGCCTGTTTGGGTAATGTCTGTTCTCTAAAAAATGATGATTATGTTCTGGTTCGTTCGCCCTCCTTAGTGGAGAGAAGCGGTTCCTCGATCTTACCGGAACATTCTCATCAGAAGGGTACTTGTATTTGGGGTTTCTCTGGGAAGCCCCCCTCCATTCTGGTGTTTTATCCCTATACCTTCTGTCTATCCTTCCAGATTGTGGAAATCTGGCATGGTCATAGACAGATGTATAGTCCCTTTCGTTCCTCTTAATGGGTTCCAAAGTACGGTTGTTAAACAATCTCCTACTTTGAGGCTTTCTATACTGAAAGGTTTCATTATGCCGAGGAGGGGGATTAGTATGGCTGTCTGAAATTTCCCCTCCTTCTACCTCATGATTCTTGGATTCGATTTGTTCAGATCTATCCCTATTAAATTTCCGTAATTTTTTTTCTATGAGTTGCTTTTGTGTTCGTTTAAGTTTTGTTTCAATCTCCTTTTCCATAATTCTATATTCTTCAGACTCAGAAAAAGGAGCAGAAAGTGATTTATATTCTGCAATCTCTATTTCAAGTCTATTAAGTTCCCAATTGGTTATCAGGGAAAGGAAAAAGGAACTTAATAGACTTGAAATAGAGATTGCAGAATATAAATCACTTTCTGCTCCTTTTTCTGAGTCTGAAGAATATAGAATTATGGAAAAGGAGATTGAAACAAAACTTAAACGAACACAAAAGCAACTCATAGAAAAAAAATTACGGAAATTTAATAGGGATAGATCTGAACAAATCGAATCCAAGAATCATGAGGTAGAAGGAGGGGAAATTTCAGACAGCCATACTAATCCCCCTCCTCGGCATAATGAAACCTTTCAGTATAGAAAGCCTCAAAGGAGGAGATTGTTTAACAACCGTACTTTGGAACCCATTAAGAGGAACGAAAGGGACTATACATCTGTCTATGACCATGCCAGATTTCCACAATCTGGAAGGATAGACAGAAGGTATAGGGATAAAACACCAGAATGGAGGGGGGCTTCCCAGAGAAACCCCAAATACAAGTACCCTTCTGATGAGAATGTTCCGGTAAGATCGAGGAACCGCTTCTCTCCACTAAGGAGGGCGAACGAACCAGAACATAATCATCATTTTTTAGAGAACAGACATTACCCAAACAGGCACCGATAATTCTAAAAAGATCGCAGAGGGGCAAGAGGGGTGGTGTGCATAAACCTCATAGAGGTAAATGCAAAAGAAAACGTAAATCCCAAAAAAAGACAGTAATTAGCCCTGAAAATGTCCATTCCGTATCTAATAGCACCATAGGAAATATAGGAAAAACTATCCCCACTACAAAGATTTTCAATTTGAGTTCCCACATCCTGTCAGAGAGTGAAACCTCTGTTTTGTGTAAGGGTTTAAAATATGCCCCAACAAATCCTATCGATCCATTTGAAATATATTTAGATGTACAACGGTACATGAGGAAATTAACCATAAAGAAGTTTTTTGCAAGTAGGGAGGACTTGGCCACAACTGGTACACCTTTGAGCACATCTGCAGTCACCCCATTTAAACCTAAATCCCTTTTTTTCCCCAAACATATACAGGGGCCATTAATTGAAACTTTTGGGGTTATGGTGCTTGAGGACTTAGAAAAACTTCAACTAAAACCAAAGAAAATTCAGAACCTTACGTTTAAGGAAAGGAATGCCCTAAAAAATTTAAAACAACTTAAAGAGATCGTAATCAAACCCTCTGATAAAGGGGGAGGAGTTGTTGTAATGGATCTGGCAAACTATGTAAATGAGGTCCTGAGACAGCTAAATGATACTGAAACGTATAAAAAACTTAGGAACGACCCATCCGATACCACCTTAATTAAGTTAAGAAATCTTATAGATAAATATGAAAAGAAAGGAACCATTAGTGCCAAAGAGGCCAAATTTATTATCATAGAAGACCCAACTATACCTGTGATCTACGTACTACCAAAAGTACATAAGAGCCTTACTGATCCCCCGGGTAGGCCAATTATATCGGGAGTTCAATCTCTGACATCAAATCTGTCTAAGTTCATTGATTATATCCTGCAACCCTTGGTATCCAGGAATAGATCACACTTGAAGGATACAAAGGATTTCCTTAAACTGTTGGAATCTGTACAGTGGAAGGAAGGTGACATCCTAGTGACAGCTGATGTCAGTTCCCTCTACACCGTTATCGATCATGATGACGGTGTGGAGGCGGTCACTTATTTTCTGGATCAGTCCAACCATACAAAGGATCTAAAGGAGCTGATTATAGAGGGAATTAAGTTTATCCTCAATAATAATTTCTTTTTATTTCAGGATCAATTTTACATCCAGAAAACGGGCACGGCTATGGGCACCAGATTCGCTCCTAGCTATGCCAACCTGTTCCTTGGTTTATGGGAACTAAACACGGTTTGGTCAAATAATAGCTATGGAGCGAATCTGGTGTCCTATGCCAGGTATATTGATGATATTTTCTTTTTATGGAGAGGTGGAGTCGAAACACTTAACTCTTTCTGTACTTTGTTGAACACGAATGATAAGAATATTGTCTTATCATTTGAAAAGAGTGGGGAATCCATCAATTTCCTTGATATTACTGTCTATATTAAAGAGGGCCAGTTACACACCATGACCTACTCCAAACCCACTGATTCGAGGTCATATATAGCAGCCAGTAGTTGTCACCACAACAACTGGCTGGATTCTATCCCCATCAGTCAACTAAAAAGAGTCAGGAGGAATTGTACGGAGGATAATATTTTTGAAGCACAGGCAAAAGAAATGAATGAAAAATTTAGGGCATGCGGCTACAATAAGGGCACTATTGAAAAAGCCCATTCCGAAGTAAGAAACACCACACGTAAGGATCTCCTGAAAGATAATATTATAAAGACCACTACAGACAATAAATATGAATGGGCTTTCATCACCCAGTTTAACCAAAGTCATCAAGAAATCGAGAAGATTTTCAAAAGACATTGGGGTCTGCTAAAGAAGGATCCGGTGATTGGACCCCTTGTCCCCAATAGACCCATCCATATCTACCGCAGGGCTCCCAATTTAAAAAATAAATTGGTCTCCAGTGCTATGCCCTCGACGAAATCCCAGTCTAGAATTGTGTCCCAGGGGTTTTACAGATGCGGTAATTGTATGGGCTGCAGACATATTAAAAGTGAAGGAAAAAGCAAAATTGAAAATATCCATATAAATGAGAAAAAAGTGAATATTACAGATTTTATCACTTGTGACAGTAAAAATGTCATTTACGCTATTAAATGCAGCTGTAATTTATTTTATATTGGGCGGACCTCTAGACCCTTGAAGGTTCGCCTGGGGGAGCACATTAGAAACATTAAAAAAGGCCTTCTAACCCATTCTTTGTCTGCTCATTTTAAAACCAAACATAATTGTTTGGTCACAGAAATATCAGGCTTTTATGGAATTAGACAGGTCAAAGGAAACGGAAGGAATAAAGACCTCAATACATTTCTAGCTAAGTCGGAAATGAAATGTATTTTTATGTATGACACCTTAAGTCCAGGTGGTCTGAACTGCGATTTTGAGCTTAAATGGTTCCTTGACTGATGTGCTAAATTAATATGCGACTTTGAGCTTTATCTATTAATGCAACATTTTCATAAAAGTGTTACCCCAGATCTGTTTAGAAAGTCTGTAGTTTCTATTTTTTCCACTAATTCCTGTTTCTCTTTGTTTTACGTTTATATTAGCTACTCATAATATGTATGAAAAGAAACCAAAAACACGGCTGGTTTCCATGGTGACCGTTTCAGAGTGCTTTCTAACCTATGAAATGGCCGCGCCGGTTCCCCTTCTAAACTACAAACCCCAGAATCCCTGAAAACGGAAATAGAAGACGGCGATACGTCACTTCCGCCGTCTGTCTCTCCAAACGGAACAAACCTTCAGGGATTATTTTCTGGGGAAGTTTCACCAGCAGCGGTGCAACACAATATCTGGCGGAAACACCATATATGGTCATGTAGTAGTTCACTATGGAAACTACATTACCCAGAATTCCAAGCTCCGTTTTTTAATGGAGAAGAAAATATGTTTTAAAGTGTTTTTCCTGCTGTACTTTTTTACCATGCATGATACTAGTGTTTATGTATATGTTATTATGAATTTGTGTGATGAATAATCATGTTTTTAAACAAAATTAATTTTCATTGTAATTAATGATGTCATTTCCGGTTACAAACGGAACAAACCTTCAGGGATTATTTTCTGGGGAAGTTTCACCAGCAGCGGTGCAACACAATATCCGGTGGAAACACCATATATGGTCATGTAGTAGTCCACTATGGAAACTACATTACCCAGAATTCCAAGCTCCGTTTTTTAATGGAGAAGAAAATATGTTTTAAAGTGTTTTTCCTGCTGTACTTTTTCACCATGCATGATACTAGTGTTTATGTATATGTTATTATGAATTTGTGTGATGAATAATCATGTTTTTAAACAAAATTAATTTTCATTGTAATTAATGATGTCATTTCCGGCTACTCATTCATTGGATGTTCATAGCATAAATATGCTTACTCCTCACAGTGCAGATAGTTCATGATTAAGGTCCATTCGAGACCGAAACGCGTCGGACGACTGTACTGTGAGTAGTTTTTCTGGAAAAAGGGAATAATCACGCCGATTATTATCTCAAATTTTGCCTTTGGAATTTTTATTGTACTTTTAAATTTTTACTTTTTTATTTTTTCTGTCACCATGTGTGGTGATTTCTTTGTATGAATTTGGACTATGTCTGGAATAAAAAACCTGTTTTAGAAAGAAGGATTTTTTTCATGACTCTGGTCTGGCATTTGGGAGAAAGAGTTCCTTTTCCTCTTGTGGATCCACCAAAGGGATACCAGTGAATCTATTTAAAGAAACCTTTATAGGAGTCATTCATCGTTTACTGAGTGAGTTGGGGTACGCACCTGAGGATTTTTGTTGATATAAAGAAACCGTTATATGAATGTTCTGGCTTTGCTCTGTGTAAGTGAGGGTACGCATTGAAATTGCCTCAGACGCTACCCCTACGTGTTTACAGTACCCCATGTGGTGTGAGATTCAGGCACGCTTAATTACGTGAACCTAACCTGAGGGGATTGGTGAAAAAAACTAGCAATAAAGATACCTTTACGGGAACCCACTTACTTGTTTCTGTGTGAGTGGGGTACGCCCTTAAAAACTTTCATTGTGTGGAATTCTCGATTCTAGCTGTTGTAAACGGTGCTACACATTTCTTTTCTCTCTTATTTCTCTCCATTTTGACATGAACTGGGAGCCATTTATAACGAGAAGATTCACCTGAACGAAAGGACTCATAGGCCTGCATAACCTGGAGAAGACATCGTATACCCATTTGACAAGGGATGTGTTAAGTTTCATTACCTTTTTCTTTTTTTACGCGCCCTGGACACAGATAAATACCAACACTTGCTTCTTCTATGTATGTATGTATGTATGCATGTATGTATGTATGTATGTATGCATGTATGAGGGAGGCAGTGTATGGATAGATGGATGAGGGAAGCAGTGTATGCATGTATGAAAGAGGCAGCATACGTACAATATGAATGCATATATGTGTGAGAGGCAGTGTATGGATATAAGGAGTGTTATGGTAGACTTACCATGGTTAACTCTCTTTCTGCGAGGTACACTGGGTTCCACAGGGAAAACATCGGGTGTAGAGTGGATCTTGATCCAGAGGCACCAACAGGCTAAAGCTTTAGGCTGTCCCAGTATGCATTGGGGCCTCCTCTGTAACCCCGCCTCCAGGCACTGTGAGCTCAGTTTGGTTAATTAGTCCAATGTAGGAGCAGGTAAAAGAGAATGCAGATGTTAGTCACAGAGGTGGTCATTCCGAGTTGTTCGCTCGCTAGCTGTTTTTAACAGCCGTGCAAACGCTATGCCGCCTCCCACTGGGAGTGTATTTTAGCTTAGCAGAAGTGCGAACGAAAGGATCGCACAGCGGCGGCAAAGATTTTTTGTGCAGTTTTAGAGTAGCTCTATACCTACTCAGCGCTTGCGATCACTTCAGACTATTCAGTTCCTGTTTTGACGTCACGAGCATGCCCTGCGTTCGCCCAGCCACGCCTGCGTTTTTCCTGGCACGCCTGCGTTTTTTCAAAAACACTCCCTGAAAACGGTCAGTTGACACCCAGAAACGCCCACTTCATGTCAATCACTCTGCGGTCAGCAGTGCGACTGAAAAGCTTGCTAGACCCTGTGTGAAACTACATTTGTAAAAGTACGTCGCGCGTGCGCATTGCGCCGCATGCGCAGAAGTTCAGTTTTTTTGCCTCATTGCTGCACAGCGAACGAATGCAGCTAGCGATCAACTCAGAATGACCACCATAGAACCACATTCTCATGACAGGAGAAGGGACCAGTGGCTAATGCCATACAAACCCATAGAAGCTAGGTGCGTCAGGGTGGGCGCCCTGTGGAACCTAGTGTACCTCGCAGAAAGAGTTAACCATGGTAAGTTTCACCATAACTCTCCTTTTCTGCAGCATGGTACACTGTATTCCACAGGGAAAACATCGGGTGATGTCCTAAAGCAGTTCCTCAAGGGAAGGGACGCGCCTTAGCGGGTATGAGAACCCAGCATCCAATCGAAGCATCCTGGGAGGCGGAAGTATCAAAGGCATAGAACCTAATGAACATGTTCACTGAGGACCACGTAGCCGCCTTGCACAATTGTTCTGTGGACGCATCACGGCGGGCCGCCCAAGTAGACTGAGTAGAATGGGCTTTAATAGCAGCAGGAGCTGGGAGTCCAGCCTGTGCATAAGCTTGTGCAATCACTATTCTAATCCAGCTAGCCAAGATTTGCTTATTCGCAGGCCAGCCACGTTTGTGGAAACCAAACAGTACAAAAAAGGTATCTGACCCCCTGATAGAGGCAGTCCTCTCCACATATATACAGAGAGCCCTTACCACATCCAAAGACTGTTCTTTGAGTGACAAGTCAGTAGAGATAAAGGCCGGAACCACAATCTCTTGGTTAAGGTGAAAAGATGACACCACTTTAGGTAAGTGACTTGGCTGAGTTCTCACAACAGCCCGGTCACGATGGAATATTAGAAAGGGTGGACGACAGGACAAAGCGCCTAAGTCCGATACTCTTCTGGCAGAGGCAATAGCCAGCAGAAACAGGACCTTGGCTGTGAGCCATTTAAGGTCCACTGAATCAAGAGGTTCAAATGGAGACTTTTGCAGGGCATTCAGGACGTCAGATCCCATGGAGCCACAGGAGGGACATAGGGAGGCTGAATCCGTAACACACCCTGAGTGAATGTATGAACGTCAGGTATAGACGCAATTTTTCTCTGAAACCACACCGACAAGGCAGATATGTGAACCTTGAAGGAGGCCAGAAGAAGGCCTAAGTCCAGGCCTTGTTGCAGGAAAGCCAGGATTCAGGATGTTTTCAATCTGTACGAATCATAGTTCTTATCAGCACACCAGGTGAAGTAAGAATTCCAGACCCTATAATAGATCCAAGCAGACATCGGCTTACAGGCTTTCAACATAGTTTGAATGACCGCCTCAGAGAATCTTTTGACCCTCAGGAGTGATGCTTCAAGAGCCATGCCGTCAAAGCCAGTCTGGCCAAGTCTGGATAGGGACAAGGGCCCTGTACGAGGAGGTCTGGTCATTGAGGAAGTAGAAGAGGACGCTCTGTTGATATACCCTGCAGTTCTGAGAACCAATGCCATCTGGGCTACGCCGGTGCGACTACAAGTAGTATTCCTCCTTCTTGCTTGTACTTCTGCAGGACCCTGGGCAGGAGTGACACTAGAGGGAACACGTAAGGCAGCCGAGAGTTCCATGGAATGGCTAGTGCATCCACGAACGCTGCTTGAGTATCTCTGGTCCTTGATCTGAAGACTGGAACTTTGTGATTGTATTGAGACACCATCAGGTCTACATCTGGTAGGCCCCACTTGTCCAGTAGGAGTTAAAAGACTTCCAGATGAAGACTCCACTCTCCGTCGGTTACGTCCTGGCGACTGAGGAAGTCCGCTACCCAGTTGAGAACCCCCGGAACACTGCCGATATTGCTGGCAGATGGCGTTCTGCCCATTGAAGGATTTTTGACACTTCCAACATTGCCATGTGTCTTCGAGTGCCGCCTTGATGGTTGATGTATGCCACCGTGGTGACGTTGTCTGACCGTACTTGAACAGGCCTGTTCTGTACCAGAGGCAGGGTGAGAGTTAATGCATTGAACACCGCCCGCAGTTCCAGAATGTTTATCGGGAGGAGGGACTCCTCCTTGGTCCAACAACCCTGGAAAGATTGTTGCTCCAACACCGCACCCTATCCTCGTAGACTGGCATCCGTCGTCAGCAGGACCCAGTCGGGGATCCAGAAGAGAAGGCCCCTGCTCAATCGCTGGTTCTGGAGCCACCAGGTCAGCGATTGACAAACCTCCGGAGTCAAGGTAATCCTGTGAGATCTGATCCGATGATGTATGCCGTTCCACTTGGAAAGGATTAACCTCTGCAGAGGGCAGGAATGAAATTGAGCGTACTCTACCATGTCGAATGCCGACACCATCAGGCCAAGTACTTGCATCGCCGAGTGTATCGACACTCTGGGGCGACAGAGGAAGCATCTTATTCTGTCCTGAAGCTTCAGGACTTTCTCTGGAGACAGTAACAGATGTTGACTGTGTGTGTCCAGGAGTGCCCCCAAGTACACCATTCTCTGAGCTGGGACCAGCGAGGATTTCTTCCAAATGATGACCCACCCGTGGGCTTGTAGGAAGCTTACCGTCAGTTGTAGATGACTGAGGAGGACATCATGGGAGTTTGCCAGGACCAGCAAGTCATCCAGATACAGCAGAATACTGACTCCCTGGCAACGGAGATGTGCCATCATTACAGCCATGACCTTGGTGAAGATCTGAGGTACCGCAGCCAGTCCAAATGGCAGAGCTGATAGTTTAGATTGCCAATAGCAAACTGCAGATACTGCTGATGTGACTTTGCAATAGCTACATGCAGGTTCGCATCCTGAATATCCAGGGATACCATATAGTCTCCATACGGAACTTAGACACGCTCACAAACTTGTTTAGCGAATTGAGGTTGAGTATAGGCCGGAATGGCCCATTGGGTTTTAGGACAAGTTTGAGTAGTACCCACTGTCCCTTTGGGACAAAGGTACCAGCACTACCACTCCTGTATCCAGGAGGGTACTCACAACCTGCTGCAGAGTTTGCGCCTGGATCCGAAGGGATGACTGTGGTGCAAAGCTGGTGAGGGGGACGTCTCTTGAAAGAGACTGCATACCCATGAGAGACAACTTCTCGCACCCATGCGTCTGAAGTGGTCTTTAACCAGACCTGGGTGAACTGCAGAAGTCGGCCTCCACCCCCTGGGGTCCACCAGGGGGACGCCCGCCCCGTCATGCGGCAGGCTTGTCTTGTTTAGAAGCAGGCCGACGGGCCACCCAGGACTGCTTTGCCTTGGGCTTAGTGGTTTTGGAAGCACGAGATTGTCTCAGTATGGTTGACATTTTGCTTTCCCTTGAGGTTGAAAGGAACGAAAAGTGGTACCTTTTGCCTTCTGTACAGAAGGATTAGTAATTGGGAGAAAGGCAGTCTAAGCAGCCGCCAGTTCAGACACAATTTTATTTAAGTCTTCCCCAAACGAGATGTCTCCATTAAAAGGGAGTACCTCCAAGGTCTTTTTGGAGTCCAGGTCCACCTTCCATGACCACAACCACAGAATGCGGCGAGCCAGGACAGACATAGTCGACGCCTTGGCCGCCAACACACCCGTATCAAAGGATGCCTCTTGAATATAATAAGAGGCGGTGGTGATGTGAGACAGGTATTGTCTGGCATTGTCAGATATATCCTCGGGCAGCTCTCCCTCTAATGCCTGAACCCATACTTTAATACCTTTAGCAGCCCAGGAGGCAGCAATAGTGGGTCTATGTACAGCACCTGTCAGGGAGTAAATAGATTTCAGGCATCCCTCCACACGATTATCTGTTGGTTCTTTCAGTAAAGTGACAGCGGTGGCAGGCAGAGTGGACGATACCACTAGGCGGGTGACATGAGAATCCATCGGCGGTGAATTTTACCACTTGTTACATAACTCTGCCGGGAGAGGATAGCGAGCTAAGGCCCGTTTGTAGAGATGGATTTTCTTCTCTGGATTAAACCAGGGTTCCTGCCTGATGTCTACCAAATGGTCAGAATGGGGTAATACATTTTTAGCCACCTTCTGCCGTTTAAACATGTCAGTTTTCTTGGTGACAGTAGTGGAATCCTCATCATCAGTGATTTGTAGGATTTGTTTAATAGCAACCACTAGAGCAAGGACGTCAACTTGTAATGTAGAATCCTCATCCGAAACGCCTGATTCAGTGTCTGACAGGACAGTATGTTCCCCCTCCTCTTCAGATGAAACATCTGAGAGATTTGTGGATTGTGAGGAGGAAATAGCCCGCTTAGATGACCCGGAGACACGTGATTGACATGGGATAGATTTTTGTCTGACCAAGGAATGAGTCAACTGCTGCAACTAGCTACACAGGTTGTCTGCCCAAGGCGGTTTGACCATAGGGACTATTTGAGGCTGTAATGGTACAGGTGGTCCCATAGGGGGCATTAGGCGTTCCATTAGAGTACCCAGTAGGTTTGAGAACGCGGCCCAAGGGGAGCTCTTGATTGGTTACAGGGGGTGGTCTTCTGTATGCCGGCGGTCGGGCTCCCGGCGCTCAGTATACCGCGCCGGGAGCCCGACAGCCGGCATACCGACACTTGTTTTCCCTCGTGGGGGTCCACGACCCCCATAGAGGGAGAATAAAATAGTGTGGCGCGCATAGCGCGCCACCGTGCCCGTAGCGTGGTGAGCCCGCAAGGGGCTCATTTGCGCTCGCCACACTGTCGGTAAGCCGGCGGTCGGGCTCCCGGCGCCGGTATGCTGGTCGCCGGGAGCCCGACCGCCGGCCAGCAGTAGTGAACCCGTTACAGGAGCCGCGGACTGACTAAGGGGTGTATGACACATAATACACAGACCTTAATACACAGCTTTCCCCTCTGGTAAATCTTTGGCGCATGCTCTGCATGATACAGGAGCATCCACAGACTTACTGCCCTTACTGTTAGACATAGGGGGTCATTCCAAGTTAATTGCTCGCTAGTTATTTTTTGCAGCGCTGCGAACAGATAGTTTCTGCCTATAGGGGAGTGTATGTTTGCTTTGCAAGTGTGCGAACGCATGTGCAGCCGAGCGGTACAAAAAAGTTTTGTGCAGTTTCTGAGTAGCTCAGAACTTACTCAGACGCTGCGATCACTTCAGCCTGTCCGGGCCCGGAATGGACGCCAGACTCCCGCCCTGCAAAGGCTTGGACACGCCTGCGTTTTTCCAACCACTCCCTGAAAACGGTCAGTTGACACCCACAAACGCCTTCTTCTTGTCAATCTTCTTGCGATTGGCTGTACGAATGGATTCTTCGTAAAATCCATCTCTCTGTAACGATCCATTTTGTACCCGCACGACATTCCTGCGCATTGCGGTGCATACGCATGCGTAGTTCTGACCTGATTGCAGCACAGCGAAAAATCCTAGCGTGTGATCAGATTGGAATGACCCTCATTGTACACATATGCAACACAGAGCGGTTTAGTACGATGAAGTTAGACAGAGTATAATGCCTGCAAATAAATCCGATAGTATGTGACTGAGTCCCCAGTACACAACACCTGTGAATAATTCCAGTATTATGTGATTGAGTACACAGTAGAATACATGTAATAGGTAAATACTGCGACACACTATATAAACGACCCTGATGCACCTAGTCCCTTAGGGTACAGAATATAGAGATAGATCTCTGGGAAACACAGAAAGTGAAACCTCTCAGCAGATACAGGCAAGCACAGTCACATTTGCAATGCAGATCATGTTTATATTACAATAAAACTGCACTGAATGTGTGTGTGTGTGTGTGTGTGTGTATGTATGTATGTGTATGTATATATATATATATATATATATACTGTGCAGCAAGATCCGGCACTCCTCGTCCCTGCTGGGTACCTGCTCCGGTGCCCTCCTTAGGCTGTAAAGACTCAGTATATGTGCAATGGAAGGCGGCACTCGGAGACTGTTATCAGGTGAAAAAAAAGTGTGCTTTAATCGATGTTTCGGGAGACGTACTCCCTTCCTCAAGACACAGCAAACAAAAGTGCAAGTGCAAAACAACGTTTAAAAAGACTTACCAACCCCTGGCTCGCCCATTCCCGCTGCAGCCAGCGGCGTCCCGCTCCACTTCCGGGTACAGATGACTCCGCCCCCCGGTCGTGACGTCCTTCTGCAGACGTGGGACGCCTCTGTTGCAGGGGGGAGGCGCAGGAAGTGACAGCGCGTTGCCATGGGGTTATGCATAAACAAACAAGCCACTTATGAAAAATAAGAACATGACATTAAAATTCTGACCACATCTAGTGGAAATACACAATGTGAACATATAGACTGTGAACATATAAAAACCCCCAGTGCACCAATAAGACACACCCTGCATATTGTCAGAGTGTGATAACAAACTAAATAGACATGCCTAAAATCCGAAATGTTTCTTAAAAAATTCAATTATTAATACAACAATGTGCAAAAATACAACATCTATGTACATGGAGGTAACATCCCTTTACTCAAGGCTGTATCACTTGGGTCTATCAGCTCCTACTTTATAGCTGATTCTTACTAGGCAAATTGGCCGCACACATGACCCAACTAACATCTACTCCAGATCTGTGAGCCACTGTTTTTATGTAATTTTCGCATAAACAATGCTCCTACGTTAACACTACGGATCTTATGTCTGCACCGGAGCCTCTTACTGTAGATGGAATGCAGGCACCAGCCTGCTGACATAATGGAGGGCATTATAGGAAACAGTTAAGGCTAAGGTATTCATTTAAACCCCGTGGGTGAATTGTGTCTAACTTATGAATCCACCGTGCCTCTAAGAGTAACAATTTATTGGCGCGGTTGCCTCCCCGTAATGAATCAAGGACCTGGTCCACAATTTTATAGCGTACCGATGCCAAGCTGTGGCGCATCTGTGCAAAATGACGTGCCACAGGTTGGTCACTCTTGCCTGTCATCAAGGCTGCCCTGATGGCCGATCGATGCTGGGCCATCCTTTCCTTAAACGTGCATTGAGTTTTGCCCACGTAGTATAAGCTACATGGGCAGATGAGCACATAAATGACAAACATTGAGCTGCAGGAGAGTACATGTGGGATTCTGATCTTTCTTCCTGTATGGGGGTGTGAGATGGAATCACCTGTCAGCATGTAGCTACAGGTTGTACAGCCCAAACATTTGTAACAGCCCGCCTTGCGTGTCAAAAAATGAGTGTTAGGCTGTGTTACTTTGAACCCAGTAACATCATTCTTTACTAAAATATCTTTTAAATTGGCGCTACGAGTGTAGCACGGCATGATGCGACTGTTTTTAAGCACTTGTAGGCTAGGGTCGGTAGTTACAATGAGCCACATTTGTTTCACTTTTTTACAGGTTACCTTGCTGGCGGTGTTAAATTGATTAACTCACGCAACCTTCATGGCTTGTTCTTTGCATGTTTTAACCTGCAGTAACTCATGTCTATTTTTTGATCTGGCCCTGGCACATGCTTGCTTCAATAATGTAGGGGGATATCCCCTTTGTAAAAACTTTTTAGTCATAGCTTCAAGTTGGATTTCCAGGTCCTCAGTGGCGCTGGTAATTCTGCACACACGGAGGTACTGGGAATAGGGTAAACCTTGAATAAGTGCAGGCGGGTGGAAGCTGTCATGTCTGAGCAGTGTGTTACGGTCTGTGGGTTTAGTGTACAGTGTGGTCTCTATCTTTCCCTCTCGAATCATGATTTTGATGTCCAGAAAACAAATTTCGGACAAATGGGTGTTGAGAGTGAATTTGACCGGACTCTCAGATTGGTTGTGAGTGTCAACTAATCTCGTCAGAACCTCCTCGTGGCCAATCCACAACAGCAGGAGGTCATCTATGTAATGGGTATATAGCTTAATCTGTCTGGCTACCTCAGGATCTACAAAAAACACCTAACGCTCGACTTCCCACATGTAGGCATTGGCTAGCGATGGTGCCACCGCCGACCCCATGGCACAGCCACTGATCTGTATGTAAAACTTGCCATTAAACAGAAAATAATTGTGCGATAACATGAATTCTAAAAGGTTGATAAACAAATCAATGTCAGGACCCTCATATAGAGGGTTGTTGGTGATAAGGTGTCTCACGGCTGCTAGCCCAGCTTGGTGCGGTATACAAGTATAAAAACTCGTTACGTCAAGCGTGGCTAGCACCATGCCTGTCAGGACTGGGCCTAATGTTGACAATTGTCTCAGCAACGTGCTTGAATCTTTTAGATGGGAAAAGGTGGCTTGGATGCATGGTTGCAGAAAAAAATCTAGATAGACAGCAATGGATTCACACAGCAAACCCCTGGCCGAGATGATACATACAGTTTTACATACAGACCAGTGGCTGTGCCATGGGGTCGGCGGTGGCACCATCGCTAGCCAATGCCTACATGTGGGAAGTCGAGCGTCAGGTGTTTTTTGTAGATCCTGAGGTAGCCGGACAGATTAAGCTATATACCCGTTACATAGATGACCTCCTGCTGTTGTGGATTGGCCACGAGGAGGTTCTGACGAGATTAGTTGACACTCACAACCAATCTGAGAGTCCGGTCAAATTCACTCTCAACACCCATTTGTCCGAAATTTGTTTTCTGGAAATCAAAATCATGATACGAGAGGGAAAGATAGAGACCACACTGTACACTAAACCCACAGACCGTAACACGCTGCTCAGACATGACAGCTTCCACCCGCCTGCACTTATTCAAGGTTTCCCTATTCCCAGTACCTCCGTGTGTGCAGAATTACCAGCGCCACTGAGGACCTGGAAATCCAACTTGAAGCTATGACTAAAAAGTTTTTACAAAGGGGATATCCCCCTACATTATTGAAGCAAGCATGTGCCAGGGCCAGATCAAAAAATAGACATGAGTTACTGCAGGTTAAAACATGCAAAGAACAAGCCATGAAGGTTGCGTGGGTTAATCAATTTAACACCGCCAGCAAGGTAACCTGTAAAAAAATGAAACAAATGTGGCCCATTGTAACTACCGACCCTAGCCTACAAGTGCTTAAAAACAGTCGCATCATGCCGTGCTACACTCGTAGCGCCAATTTAAAAGATCTTTTAGTAACGAATGATGTGACTGGGTTCAAAGTAACACAGCCTAACACTCATTTTTTGACACGCAAGGCGGGCTGTTACAAATGTTTGGGCTGTACAACCTGTAGCTACATGCTGACAGGTGATTCCATCTCACACCCCCATACAGGAAGAAAGATCAGAATCCCACATGTACTCTCCTGCAGCTCAATGTTTGTCCTTTATGTGCTCATCTGCCCATGTAGCTTATACTACGTGGGCAAAACTCAATGCACGTTTAAGGAAAGGATGGCCCAGCATCGATCGGCCATCAGGGCAGCCTTGATGACGGGCAAGAGTGACCAACCTGTGGCACGTCATTTTGCACAGATGCGCCACAGCTTGGCATCGGTGCGCTATAAAATTGTGGACCAGGTCCTTGATTTATTACGGGGAGGCAACCGCGCCAATAAATTGTTACGCTTAGAGGCACGGTGGATTCATAAGTTAGACACAATTCACCCACGGGGTTTAAATGAATACCTTAGCCTTAACTGTTTCCTATAATGCCCTCCATTATGTCAGCAGGCTGGTGCCTGCATTCCATCTACAATCAGAGGCTCCGGTGCAGACATAAGATCCGTAGTGTTAACGTAGGAGCATTGTTTATGCGAAAATTACATAAAAACAGTGGCTCACAGATCTGGAGTAGATGTTAGTTGGGTCATGTGTGCGGCCAATTTGCCTAGTAAGAATCAGCTATAAAGTAGGAGCTGATAGACCCAAGTGATACAGCCTTGAGTAAAGGGATGTTACCTCCATGTACATAGATGTTGTATTTTTGCACAATGTTGTATTAATAATTGAATTTTTTAAGAAACATTTCGGATTTTAGGCATGTCTATTTAGTTTGTTATCACACTCTGACAATATGCAGGGTGTGTCTTATTGGTGCACTGGGGATTTTTATATGTTCACAGTCTATATGTTCACATTGTGTATTTCCACTAGATGTGGTCAGAATTTTAATGTCATGTTCTTATTTTTCATAAGTGGCTTGTTTGTTTATGCATAACCCCATGGCAACGCGCTGTCACTTCCTGCGCCTCCCCCCTGCAACAGCAGCGTCCCACGTCTGCGGAAGGACGTCACAACCGGGGGGCGGAGTCATCTGTACCCGAAAGTGCAGGCGCCGTGGAGCGGGACGCCGCTGGCTGCAGCGGGAATGGGCGAGCCAGGGGTTGGTAAGTCTTTTTAAACGCTGTTTTGCACTTGCACTTTTGTTTGCTGTGTCTTGAGGAAGGGAGTACGTCTCCCGAAACGTCGATTTAAGCACACTTTTTTTCACCTGATAACAGTCTCCGAGTGCCGCCTTCCATTGCGTATATATATATATATATATATATATATATATATATATATATAATCCAACAAAAAAGGCAGGAGCACTCACCAGTCTTCAAAGTAATAAAATTGGTTTTTATTCAGATCATTAGTGCAGGAATCAAATCGACGTTTCGGTCTGCATGTAGACCTTTGTCAAGATAATTACAGACTGAACAGAGTGCCCTTATATACCCCCATAGAGACCCACCCACTAGTTAATCAAAAGCAACGCCCCCACACCCCATATAAATATAACAACAACAATTGTAAAAACGTACCTATTGTTTATACAAGACAATAAATGAATAGGTACATAGAGTACCAAACACCATCCTACCTAGATCCAGTCAGGTCCAAAGGAGAGATCACAGAGCTGTGTGTGTTTGATATTACATCAGTGAGGCGAGCGCTCCGGCGTGCGTTCCAGCGGCCTCCTCACTTCCTGCCAGTGGAACGCATCACCTGACCGGATGTCGGGCGCTGCCATAGAAACTAAACAACAAACCGGATAATAGAATTTACACACAGCATATCCGGGATCAGACACCCGCAAGTGGTCCCAAAGTCCTATGTTGTATTGTGGACATTAAAGAATCATAGTTAAGTATGCATTCTATATTAGATAGATCCAACGAAGTTGGTATATAGCAATTTAGCAATGTAATGAATAGCTTGAACCGGACTGGGTAGGTAGGGCGGAGCTGTAGGAGAACCCTATAGCAAGTATACCACATGTACAACAGGATATAGATATATAGTCCTGTATACATGTGGACAAGCAATACAACTAAATAAAGCATAATATTATGGTATCCATCAAAAATAGAAATAATCACCTAATTAGGTGAACATTTCTATTTAAACCATTGAAAGGACCAAATTCAGGAATAAAGAAAAAAGAAAAAATATATATACACATATATATGAGCCACCATCACAGGAACAAGAAAAAATATATATAAAAATGAAAAAGTAAAAATAAAAATCAAAAATGAATAAAAAATTAGAAATGCAAAAGAAAATAGATAGTCCAGATTTAATCCAAGATAATGCCATAATGAATATTATCATTAAGCCCACAAGGTTTTATGGTGTCTAGGCGGTGTATCCAGGCCGCTTCCCGTTTCAACAACAGTTTTGCCCGATCCCCTCCTCTCTTCAATGGTGCTACCCTGTCAATCACCATACTCTTCAAAGTCGCCAGGGGGTGATGAGCCTCATAAAAATGTCTTGCCACTGGTTTGTCAGAGTTACCATTCGTCAAAGCCTCTCTCACAGACAGACGATGGTTTGCCATCCTTTCGCGAAAGGGGCGAATTGTTTTGCCCACATAGACGAGGGAGCAAGGACATGTCAGGATATAGACAACGAAGTCTGATGTACAGGTCAATCTATGTCGGATAAATATTTTGGCACCAGTGTGTGGGTGATGAAAATATTCCCCACTTGTCATGCTCCGACAGGTTGTACAGTTAATACATCTGTAACATCCCATTTTTTTAGGTGTCAGCCACATCATTGAGCCGACTTCAGTGGGTCTATCAGGCTGCATTAAGATGTCCTTCAGGTTTCGTGCCCGTCTGAAGCTTACCAGAGGTTTGTTTGGCAACCTCTTCATTAGTGTCGGGTCTGTTTTGACCAATGGCCAGTGTTTATTCACTGCCTTTCGTATAGCAGATCCTGCCGTGTCGAAGGTGGTTGACACCACAAATGGATTTTTCTCAGATATTCTCTTCAGTGAGTGTCCCGCATGGATTTTTTTGGCCTTATCAAGACAGTTCATGATAGTCTGGACACCATATCCCCTCGCCATAAATCTATTCTTCATATCCTCCAGTTGTATTATAGTAGTTTCTGGATCTGAATTATTTCGGAGAACTCTCATAAATTGAGAAATAGGTAAGTTACATTTTAAAGATCCTGGATGGTGGCTGTCAAAAGATAATAAAGTATTCCTGTCGGTCAACTTTCTAAACAGTTTATAGCCATAGCCTGATTCATCTTTTGACAGCCAATGAAGAGGTTGCCAAACAAACCTCTGGTAAGCTTCAGACGGGCACGAAACCTGAAGGACATCTTAATGCAGCCTGATAGACCCACTGAAGTCGGCTCAATGATGTGGCTGACACCTAAAAAAATGGGATGTTACAGATGTATTAACTGTACAACCTGTCGGAGCATGACAAGTGGGGAATATTTTCATCACCCACACACTGGTGCCAAAATATTTATCCGACATAGATTGACCTGTACATCAGACTTCGTTGTCTATATCCTGACATGTCCTTGCTCCCTCGTCTATGTGGGCAAAACAATTCGCCCCTTTCGCGAAAGGATGGCAAACCATCGTCTGTCTGTGAGAGAGGCTTTGACGAATGGTAACTCTGACAAACCAGTGGCAAGACATTTTTATGAGGCTCATCACCCCCTGGCGACTTTGAAGAGTATGGTGATTGACAGGGTAGCACCATTGAAGAGAGGAGGGGATCGGGCAAAACTGTTGTTGAAACGGGAAGCGGCCTGGATACACCGCCTAGACACCATAAAACCTCGTGGGCTTAATGATAATATTCATTATGGCATTTTCTTGGATTAAATCTGGACTATCTATTTTCTTTTGCATTTCTAATTTTTTATTCATTTTTGATTTTTATTTTTACTTTTTCATTTTTATATATATTTTTTCTTGTTCCTGTGATGGTGGCTCATATATATGTGTATATATATTTTTTCTTTTTTCTTTATTCCTGAATTTGGTCCTTTCAATGGTTTAAATAGAAATGTTCACCTAATTAGGTGATTATTTCTATTTTTGATGGATACCATAATATTATGCTTTATTTAGTTGTATTGCTTGTCCACATGTATACAGGACTATATATCTATATCCTGTTGTACATGTGGTATACTTGCTATAGGGTTCTCCTACAGCTCCGCCCTACCTACCCAGTCCGGTTCAAGCTATTCATTACATTGCTAAATTGCTATATACCAACTTCGTTGGATCTATCTAATATAGAATGCATACTTAACTATGATTCTTTAATGTCCACAATACAACATAGGACTTTGGGACCACTTGCGGGTGTCTGATCCCGGATATGCTGTGTGTAAATTCTATTATCCGGTTTGTTGTTTAGTTTCTATGGCAGCGCCCGACATCCGGTCAGGTGATGCGTTCCACTGGCAGGAAGTGAGGAGGCCGCTGGAACGCACGCCGGAGCGCTCGCCTCACTGATGTAATATCAAACACACACAGCTCTGTGATCTCTCCTTTGGACCTGACTGGATCTAGGTAGGATGGTGTTTGGTACTCTATGTACCTATTCATTTATTGTCTTGTATAAACAATAGGTACGTTTTTACAATTGTTGTTGTTATATTTATATGGGGTGTGGGGGCGTTGCTTTTGATTAACTAGTGGGTGGGTCTCTATGGGGGTATATAAGGGCACTCTGTTCAGTCTGTAATTATCTTGACAAAGGTCTACATGCAGACCGAAACGTCGATTTGATTCCTGCACTAATGATCTGAATAAAAACCAATTTTATTACTTTGAAGACTGGTGAGTGCTCCTGCCTTTTTTGTTGGATTTATATTGGAGTGGGACTTTGATCCCAATTATCTGGAAGTCACCCCAGCAATGTTTTCTGAAGACGTGAGTGTGGACAATACTCTTTCTATATATATATATAGAAATTCCAATGGTCGGCACTCACGTCTGTCCCATACGTATTACTTGCCAAGGTGCTGCGTCGACAGGAAGTATGTAGGTACACCCAGAAAACGGCACTCACTGGTCTCACAAGAAAATACTGGACAACGTCCTCTTATCTGATAAGAGGACGTTGTCCAGTATTTTCTTGTGAGACCAGTGAGTGCCGTTTTCTGGGTGTACCTATATATATATATATATATATATATATATAAAAAACACAGCGCGGTCCTAGATCTGAGGTATATATCAGAGTACTCGTACAATATATTCTGTAATCAGTGCACTTTTTTTCTTAACTAACGCTGTCTGTATAAAGACATGTAGAATACTCAAGTGTTTGTAAAGTCACAGCGCTGTATACATTCGGCTTTACAAGGGAGACCTTGCCCTGCAATCCCGGAGACCAGCCGCAGCAATACCTAAGATGGCGCCCAGAGTCTCAGTCAGGGAGTGAGGGAGAGTGTGAGGAAACTCCAGTGTGGGAAAATCTGCAGTAGATGTCGCCCTGGGCCGGGGAGGGGCTACAGGTCAAGTGCCGACTCCCCTATGCTGGGCCTCACCGCCGGTACTACAGAGCCTTATTAACGGGGGCATTAGTACACCCGACCTGTACTCCTATGCCCTGGTGAATATAGTGGGGTCCCTGCTTGGCACAGTGTCCACGCCAGCGTTGCAGTCCATCTCCCTACACATGCGATCGGAACGCAATTTAATGGCGGGTCCCGTCTGGGGGACCCTGTTGCCTCCTCCCCGTAGCAGCCACATGAACCAGGAGAGTGTCTACGATGTGTGCCTAAAGCTGGCAAGTCTCCGCTGAAAGTACCCGGGAACAGGCCGCGGAAGTATGCGACGCTGCTTAGGAGGTGATGGAGCTGCAGCTCTGAAGTGTCACCGTGACATACAGCGCTGACAGCCCAGTTTTTTCGGTTAGAAAAAGCTTTTTCAGGACTGCCCAGTGCAGCCCACCTGTTATGGTGACCTGCTGCTGCAGCACCAACTGAAAAACTGGGCAAACAGTGCCTGGAGGCGGGGGTTGCAGAGGAGGCCCTAATGCATCCTGGGACAGCCTAAAGCTTTAGCCTGTTGGTGCCTCTGGTTCAGAAATATAAATATATATGCATATGAGAGGCAGTGTATGTGTGAATGTATATATGAGAGGCGCAGCGTATGTATGTATATATGAGAGAGGTAGTGTATGTATAGTATGTACAGTATGTGAGAGCCAGTGTATTTATGAACGAAAGAAAGAGAAATGTAAATATGAGAGAGATGAGATAAATAAATTCCTACCCCTCTACGGTGGAGTGGAAGCACAATGGGGTATATTTACCAAGGTCCCGATTTTGACCGAGATGGTGTTATTTCTTCAAAGTGTCATCTCGGGAATTTACTAAACTCAAATCACGGCAGTGATGAGGGCATTCGTATTTTTTTGGAAGTCCAAGTAAAAAAATACGAATGAATACACCATCGGTCAAATACGCGTGTAATTTGGTAGAACTCGTCATTTACTAAAAAGTGTAATTCACAAACACTGCCGACAATAGCCAAACACTGCCGTGAAAAAATACCAATCGTGAAAAAGTGCAAAAATAAAAAACAGACCTGCTTTTTTTTACCGTGTTCTGATAGGCATGCACGGATCCATGAGATCCGTGCATGTTTATCAGTGGGAAGGGGTGGGAAAGTGTTACATTTGCCAAAAAAAAATGCGTAGGGTCCCCCCTCCTAAGCAAAACCAGCCTCGGGCTCTTTGAGCCGGTCCTGGTTGAAAAAATATGGGGAAAAAATTGACCGGGGATCCCCCATATTTAATCAAGGGGTCCCCCCCTCCAGCCTCCCAAGGGCCTGGGGTGAAGCCCGAGGCTGTCCCCCCCATCCAAGGGCGGCAGATGGGGGGCTGATAGCCTTTTTGTCAAAATTTGAATATTGTTTTTTTTGTAGCAGTACTACAAGTCCCAGCAAGCCTCCCCCGCAAGCTGGTACTTGGAGAACCACAAGTACCAGCATGCGGTGGAAAACCGGGCCCGCTGGTACCTGTAGTACTACTACTAAAAGAATACCCCAATAAAAACAGAAGACACACACCTTGAAAGTAAAAGTTTAATTCATACATCCACACCTCCAAACATACATACTTACCTACCTATGTTCACACGAGGGTCGGTCCTCTTCTCCATGTAGAATCCATGGGATACCTGTTGGAAAAATTATACTCACATAATCCAGTGTAGATCGGTCCTCTTCTGTTCTATTTGTAATCCACGTACTTTGCAAAATAAAAAAACGGACACCCGACCACGCACTGAAAGGGGCCCCATGTTTTCACATGGGACCCCTTTCCCCGACTGCCAGGAACCCCCCCGACTTCTGTCTAAGAGGGTTTCTTCAGCCAATCAGGGAGCGCCACGTCGTGGCACCCTCCTGATTGGCTGTGTGCTCCTGTAGTGTATGTCAGGCAGCACACGGCAGTGATACAATGTAGCGCCTATGCGCTCCATTGTAACCAATGGTGGGAACTTTGTGGTCAGCGGTGAGGTTACTTTCGGTCAACCGCTGACCACAAAGTTCCCACCATTGGTTACAATGGAGCGCATAGGCGCTACATTGTATCACTGCCGTGTGCTGCCTGACATACACTACAGGAGCACACAGCCAATCAGGAGGGTGCCACGACGTGGCGCTCCCTGATTGGCTGAAGGAACCCTCTTAGACAGAAGTCAGGGGGGGGTTCCTGGCAGTCGGTGAAAGGGGTCCCATGTGAAAACATGGGGCCCCTTTCAGTGCGTGGTCGGGTGTCCGTTTTTTTATTTTGCAAAGTACGTGGATTACAAATAGAACAGAAGAGGACCGATCTACACTGGATTATGTGAGTATAATTTTTCCAACAGGTACCCCATGTATTCTACATGGAGAAGAGGACCGACCCTTGTGTGAACATAGGTAGGTAAGTATGTATGTTTGGAGGTGTGGATGTATGAATTAAACTTTTACTTTCAAGGTGTGTGTCTTCTGTTTTTATTGGGGTATTTTTTTAGTAGTAGTACTACAGGTACCAGCGGGCCCGGTTTTCCACAGCATGCTGGTACTTGTGGTTCTCCAAGTACCAGCTTGCGGGGGAGGCTTGCTGGGACTTGTAGTACTGCTACTAAAAACAATATTCAAATTTTGACAAAAAGGCTATCAGCCCCCCATCCGCCGCCCTTGGATGGGGGGGGACAGCCTCGGGCTTCACCCCTGGCCCTTGGGTGGCTGGAGGGGGGGGGGACCCCTTGATTGAAGGGGCCCCCACTCCTCCAGGGTACCCCGGCCAGGGGTGACTAGTTGGGTATGTAATGCCAGGGCCGCAGGGACCAATATAAAAAAGTGTCCCCCGGCTGTGGCATTATGTATCTGGCTAGTGGAGCCCGGTGCTGGTTTCAGAAATACGGGGGACCCCTACGCTTTTTGTCCCCCGTATTTTTGGAACCAGGACCAGGCGCAGAGCCCGGTGCTGGCTGATTAAATATGAGGGATCCCCGGTCAATTTTTTACCCATATTTTTTCAACCAGGACCGGCTCAAAGAGCCCGAGGCTGGTTTTGCTTAGGAGGGGTAACCCCACGCATTTTTTTTTAAATTTTTTAACAATGTTTATATTTTTTACGAAAGATACACAATGAAGCCCAGCACGGATCTCACAGATCCGGCCGAGATTCATTGTGTTAAAGTCGGCAGTGTTTTACAATTCACTCACGTAAAACACTGCCAAAAAATACGAATAACATCGACATCGGTAAATACGAAAATGCAGAATCCGACAGCTTAGTAAATTAGTCGTAATAAATTCAAAAAGTTGCAATTTTACACTTTCGATGTCATTCGTGATTGAACTTTAACCTCATTCGGAAAAATACGAATTTTAGTAAATATACCCCAGTGAGTGACATACACGGTCCTGGCGACCCTCATTCCTACCCCCGCCAGCTAGTGCCCGGTAGCCACAGAGTTTTAATAAAGTATAACGGTGTTAAAAAGATAGGCAACACTAACCACACCTCTTGTTCAGCACTAGCCTCTTTGGTGGAGACCTGAGTTGGAGGGCCTCTTAAAATTTTTTGGTGTGGGGCCCACAAAGTTCTAGTTACGCCCCTGTTAACATGTCTTTCTTACCTGTATTTAGCATAAACCCTTAACCTCCTGCTAGCTATAATACATCTTACAATTTGATTTACTTGTATCTCCAAACTGCATCTTGCTTAGTTGTGTTTTACTATCATTCATCACTCATTGCTCATTTCTCTTACGTCCTAGAGAATGCTGGGGTCCACATTAGTACCATGGGTATAGATGGGTCCTTTGGGAGCCATGGGCACTTTAAGAGTTTAATAGTGTGTGCTGGCTCCTCCCTCTATGCCCCTCCTACCAGACCCAGTTTAGAAAATGTGCCCGGTGGAGCCGGTCACAGCTAGGAGAGCTCCTAGGAGTTTTTCTAGTTTTTTTTTTTTTTAAAGAGTTCGGTACTGAGAGGCTGCTGGCAACAGCCTCCCTGCTTTGTGGGACTTGGGGGGGGGGGGGGGGGGGGAAGTAGGAACCAACCCTAGAGGTTAATGGTTCTTTATCTCCGCTGACAGGACACTGAGCTCCTGAGGGTGATGATCGCAAGCCCCCAAGGTGACCGCTCACTCCCGCAGCACGGTCGCCACCCCCTAACCGAGCCCGAAGATAGAAGAGTGGTGAGTATGATGCCGGCGGTCCGGAAAGCGGGTCGCTGGTGGTAATGGCGGCACAAGGGTCAGAGTGCAGTCCTGTCAGGCTGCGCTCCGGTGGCTTATCAACATGGATGTATGGCGCTGTGAGGGGCGTCCTGGGCTGCAACATACCCTAAAACTGGTCAAACTACGCTACCAGGGGCTAATCCCGCTGTTAGCAGCAAGGTACCTCAGGCCAGTATAAAAATATAAATGCGGGAAGACGTTCCATTACAGGGGGCGGGGCTTCTCAGAGAGGATCCGCTCACCAGCGCCATTTTCTCCCTGCAGATCACACAGACAGAAGCTGCCAGGGAGCGCTGCCCTCCACATAACTCCAGCTTACCTCTGCGGTACCAGGGTGTTATAGACAGGGGGGGAGAGTGTTATATATTTATATATTAACCCATTAAGGTGTTATATCAGCGCTGGGCTTTTTGTATATTACACTGTGTGGCTGGCTCCTTATACTTTGTGACTCTCTGAAAGTACTCTGGTGGAAACTGTGGCTGACATTTTCCTGTGTGTGTGTGTGTGTGTGTGTGTGTGTGTGTGTGTGTGTTGCTATATAGATCACATTATCATGTCTAGGGAATCTGTCTCTTGTGCAGCAGAGTGTCTTTCTTCACCTGATGAGTCTATTCCATGTACGCAGGACTGCAATGTGCTTTCCCAGCCCTCTGAATCTGAACCCCCATGGGTGGATTCCTTAAGGGGAATGATATCTCAGATTTCATCTCGGATGTCATAAAATGAGAAACAAACACAGGTTTTGAGAAATTCTGTAGAGGTGTTGCAATGTTCAGCTCCCAATACCTCATCTAGGTCCCCCCCTATTCACCCAAAGAAGAGTGCTCTTGCCCAGATAATGCAAGTTGACACGGATACTGACTCTGATACAGGTGACCGTGATGGGGATATGCAGAGGGGGGAGGCATCCCTTGCTAAGATTGAGGCCATTAGGGACATTTTACAAATTACTGAGAAAATACCTGAGCAGGTAGAGGAGGCTTATTTTACAGACAAAAAGAAAACCTCCCTTACATTCCCTGCGTCTAAGGAATTAAACGCATTGTTTGAAATATCCTGAAAAAATGTAGAGAAAAAATTCCAGATCCCAAAAAGGGTTCTCATTGATTCTCCTTTCCCTGAGGAGGACAGGAAAAAGTGGGAAAACCCGCCAGTAGTAGACGCTTCTGTATCTAGGTTGTCTAAGAAGGTGGTTTTACCTGTCCCTGGATCCATCGCTTTGAAAGAACCGGCAGACCGCAAGGTTGAGACTACTCTCAAATCACTATACACAGCTAATGGAGTAGCTTTAAGACCCACTATTGCTTGTGCATGGATTTCTAAAGATATAGTAAAGTGGTCAGCCACTTTACTAGAGGAATTAGATTCCATGGATAGAAGTGACATTGAATTGTTTTTACGTCACATACAGGATCCTGCGGGTTTCATGGTGGAAGCCATGAAGGACCTGGGACATCTTAATGCGAGGGCTTCTGCCATGGCGGTCTCGGCACACAGGGGACTCTGGCTGTGCCAATGGTCGGCAGATGCAGAATCCAAGAAAAGTGTGGAGAACCTACACTTCGCTGGTCAGGCTCTGTTTGGGGAAGCAGTAGATGCGTGGATCTCCACGGCAACTGTGGGTAAGTCTACCTTTCTTCCCTCTGCAACACCACCGACTAGGAAATCTTATCCTATGTCTGCTATGCAGTCCTTTCGGACCACTAAAGTTAAAAAGTCCAAATCCCCTTCCACTTTCTTTAGAGGAACTCGGGGGTAATCCAGAAAACCTGCACCAACAGGTTCCCAGGAACAGAAACCTGTTTCTGCTTCCTCAAAATGCTTGGCATGACGGTGGACCTCCCAGCCTGGCAGGTGGGAGCAAGACTAAGGAAATTCAGTCATGTCTGGGCGTCATCAGGCCTGGACCCCTGGGTACAAGATATTGGGGGTCATTCCGAGTTGATCGCTCGCTAGCAGTTTTTAGCAGCCATGCAAACGCATAGTCGCCGACCACGGGGGAGTGTATTTTTTGCTTTGCAGGAGTGCGAACGCCTGTGCAGCAGAGCGGCTGCAAACACATTTTGTGCAAAACAAGACCAGCCCTGCAGTTACTTATCCTGTGCGATGATTGCTGCGACGAGTGACACGGTAATGACGTCAGATACCCGCCCAGCAAATGCTTGGACATGCCTGCGTTTTTCCAAACACTCCCAGAAAACGGTCAGTTGACACCCAGAAATGTCCTCTTCCTGTCAATCTCCTTGCGATCGGCTGTGTGATTGGAATCGTCGCTAGAACCAGTGCAAAACCACAAAGGACTTCGAACCCGTGTTACGCGCGTGCGCATTGCAGTGCATACACATGCGCAGATTAGCCATTTTTTTCACTGATCGCTACGCGGCGAGCAACGGTAGCTAGCGATCAACTCGGAATGAACCCCATTGTTACTCAGGGGTACAGACTGGAGTTCCAAGAACTCCCGCCTCACAGATTTTTCAAATCAGGCTTACCAGGTTTGCTGACAGAAAGTGCTATCCTACAGGAAGCCATTCAAAAATTGCTAAGGTCAAATGTCATTGTTCCAGTTCCACCTCACCTATCAAACAAGGGTTATTCTTGAACCTAAAGTCATTGAACCCTTATTTAAGGGGATTCAAGTTCAATATGGAGTCTCTGAGAGCGGTGATCTCAGGTCTGGAGGAGGGGGAGTTTCTGGTATCCCTAGATATCAAGGATGCATACCTCCACATTCCAATCTGGCCGCCTCACCAGGCTGATCTAAGATTTGTGCTACTGGGCTCTCACTATCAGTTCCAGGCACTACCATTTGGCCTCTCCACAGCGCCGAGGGTGTTCATCAAGGTCATGGCAGAAATTATGCTACTCCTCCGCAAGCAGGGTGTGAACATAATTCCTTATCTGGACGACCTGCTGATAAAGGCGTCTTCCATGGAGAAATTGTTACAGAGCATTGCTCTCTCGACTCAACTTTTCCAGGATCATGGATGGATCCTGAATCTTCCAAAGTTGCATTTGGAGCCGACAAGGAGACTTTCCTTCCTGGGGATGATTCTCGACACGGAAGTTCAGAGGGTGTTTCTACCAGAGGAGAAAGCATTGGTGATTCAAACAATGGTCCGGGATGTCCTGAAGCCAGGCCCGGGTGTGTCGGTTCATCGGTGCATTCAACTTCTGGGGGAAATGGTGGCCTCCTACGAGGCTCTACAGTATGGAAGATTTCATGCACAACCCTTCCAACTGGATCTCCTGGACAAATGGTCGGGATATCATCTTCACATGCACCAGAGGATACGTCTGTCGCTGAAAGCCAGACTCTCACTGCTCTGGTGGCTGCAAACTTCTCACCTACTGGAGGGCCGCAGGTTCGGGATTCAGAATTGGATCCTCCTAACCACGGATGCAAGTCTCAGAGGTTGGGGAGCAGTCACCCAAGGGGAAAACTTCCAAGGAAGGTGGTCAAGTCTGGAATCCATCCTTCCAATAAACATTCTGGAACTAAGGGCCGTGTACAACGGTCTTCTACAAGCGGCACATCTTCTGAAAGATCAGCCCATTCAGGTTCAGTCGGACAATGTATCGACGGTGGCCTACATAAACCGACAAGGAGGAACAAAGAGCAGAGCTGCAGTGTCAGAGGTAACACGAATCATCCTCTGAGCGGAAAAATACGCGATGGCACTGTCAGCAATCTTCATTCTGGGAGTGGACAACTGGGAAGCGGACTTCCTCAGCAGACACGATCTCCATCCAGGAGAGTGGGGCTTTCACCCAAAAGTGTTCGCAGAGGTGACAAGTCTTTGGGGCGTACCTCAAATAGACATGATGGCCTCCCGCCTCAACAAAAAGCTTCGGAGGTACTGTTCCAGGTCGAGGGACCCACAGGCAGCGGCAGTGGAAGCCCTGGTAACTCCTTGGGTGTTCAAGTCAGTGTATGTGTTCCCTCCACTTCCACTCTTCCCAAGGATTCTCAAACTTATCAAAAGAATAAGAGTTCAGGCGATCCTCATTGCTCCGGACTGGCCAAGAAGGGCTAGGTACGCTGATCTTCTGGAGTTACTGCTGGAAGATCTGAAGCCTCTTCCTCTTCGAGAGGACCTTCTGCAACAGGGGCCATTCACTTATCAAGACTTACCATGGCTACGTTTGACGGCATGGAGGTTGAACGCCAGATCTTAGCTTGGAAGGGCATTCCGAACAAAGTTATTCCTACCCTGATACAAGCTAGGAAAGGAGTAACGTCTAAACACTACCATCGAATTTGTATAAGCTACCTGTCTTGGTGTGAATCCAAGATGCTTCCTACAGTGGAGTTTCAACTAGGGCGGTTTCTCCTCTTTCTGCAAGCAGGTGTGGATGCGGGCCTGCGTTTGGGCTCCATAAAAGTCCAGATTTCGGCCTTGTCCATTTTCTTCCAGACACAATTGGCTGTCCTCCCTGAGGTTCAGACTTTTTTGAAAGGGGTTCTGTACATCCAGCCTCCCTTTGTGCCTCCTACAGCACCTTGGGATCTTAATGTGGTGCTGCAGTACCTGCAGTCAGATTGGTTTGAACCTTTACAAGAGGTTGATGTCAAGTTTCTTACTTGGAAGGCGGTCACACTATTGGCATTGGCATATGCTAGACATGTGTTGGAATTGGGGGCATTGTCCTGCAAGATCCCCTACTTGATTTTCCATGAAGATAGAGCTGAGCTCAGGATGCGTCAGCAATTTCTTCTGAAGGTTGTGTCGGCTTTTCATATAAACCAACCTATTGTGGTGCCAGTGGCTACTGACTCCTCAATTACTTCAAAATCCTTGGATGTTGTAAGGGCTTTGAAGATTTATGTGAAGAGAACTTCTCGTCACAGAAAGTCGGATGCTCGGTTTGTCCTTTATGATCCCAACAAGGTTGGGTGTCCTGCTTCTAAGCTGACGATTTCTCGCTGGATCAGGTGTACTATCCACATGCTTATTCTATGGCAGGCTTGCCGTGTCCAAAATCCGTTAATGCCCACTCTACTCGTAAAGTGGGATCTTCCTGGGCGTCTGTCCGGGGTGTCTCGGCTTTACAACTTTGCCAAGCGGCTACTTGGTCAGGTTCGAACACATTTGCTAAGTTCTACACGTTCGATACTTTGGCCTCTGAGGACCTCAAGTTTGGTCAATCGGTTCTGGAGGAGCCTCCGTGCTCTCCCTCCCGTACTGGGAGCTTTGGTACATCCCCATGGTACTAATGTGGACCCCAGCACCCTCTAGGACGTAACAGAATATAGGATTTTAATTACCTACCGGTAAATCCTTTTCTCATGGTCCATAGAGGATGCTGGGCGCCCGTCCAGCGCTTTGTTTTCCTGCATTTGTTACTTAGTTAAGTACTGCGTTGTTACTTGGTTAAGTACTGCATTGTTACTTGGTTAAGTACTGTTGTTCAGCCGTTGCTGACTTGTTTCAAACTGGTTAGCTTGGTTTTCTGTTGTTATGTGTGAGCTGGTGTGAATCTCACCACTATCTGTGTATTTCCTTCTCTCGAAGTATGTCCGTCTCCTCGGGCACAGTTTCTAGACTGAGTCTGGTAGGAGGGGCATAGTGGGAGGAGCCAGCCCACACTATTAAACTCTTAAAGTGCCTATGGCTCCCAAGGTACCAGTCTATACCCGTGGTACTAATGTGGACCCCAGCATCCTCTACGGACTACGAGAAAAGTATTTACCAGTAGGTAATTAATCCTATTTTCTCAACTCTGCTCTTCCACCCTCACCCTTCTACCTCAGATGCATTGCTTTCCCATTAATCCTTCCCATTTCTTATATAGGGGGTTATTCAGGTTTGTTAGCAAACCAAGAAGGTTAGAAATTGGGCAAAACCATGTTGCACCGCAGGTGGGGCAGATATAACATGTGCAGAAAGATTTAGATTTGGGTGGGTTTATTGTTTCTGTGCAGGGTAAATACTGGCTGCTTAATTTCTACACTGCAATTTAGATTTTAGTTTGAACATACACCACCCAAATCTACCTCTCTCTCTCTCTACACATGTACATCTGCCTCACCTTCATTGCGACATGGTTTTGCCCAATTGCTAACTTTCTTGATTTGCTAACAAATCTGAATAAGGCCCATAGTCCATGCCATACCCCGTCACATTACGTTCCTTCACCCTGCTCATACAACTGGCACTCTGCATTCTTACCTACCTCCTTCTCTTTCTACATTCCCTCTTTACCAGACTTCATTGTATATCTCTGACTCCCTGTCCCACCCCCACTACTTTCCCTTTGCTATATATTTCTCTATTCTCCTCCCCCGCTCCTAACTCTCCCACAGCCACCACTCTCTCTTTGTAAGCCAAACATCTCTCCCCTTCTTGCACATAACAGACTCATACTCTCTCTCTTCTACCAGCCCACTCTACCACTGCATATCAGTTATCCTGTCAACCTCATCACATTCCTCCCTGTAAATGCTTCCATTTATCTTGTGCCTTCTGGAAGATAAGGTCTGCCGGTAACAAACTGGACTGGTCCCATTTCCAACTCTAATTTTTTTTACTGAAACCAGAGTTACCCCAACTGACATCATATATCCTGCTGCTCTCTCACAAGATTCTCTTGTTTTCCCACACTGCCTAACCTAATAATCGGTAAGTGAGTAGTCTGGTACCCTCTCTCAGCTATTTCTTCTAGCTCCAACTCCCACAACTATTTCTGTCCTTCACCTCCTTCTAGGTCAAAGGTATCTGTCCATCATATGGTAGCAGTCTCCTACCATCCCCCCAATTACCACCCCCCACTATTGCCCTTGATATTGCCACATATTTCACCAAATGATGTTATGTGCCAGGGCATGTCATATCAGTTTCCGCCTGCCACACTTTTCCTATCTCCAACTGCCTGTCCACACACCAGTCCTTCATTTTCCATGACTCTGTCCTTTCCTAGTTTTACTACCTCACTAGCTGATCCTTCTTGATCTCTTCATCTAACATCACCTTCCCTTTGTTGAAGTTCCCTAAGGGTCTCTTCTTGGCCCTTTTCTCTTCTCCCTGTATGTTTCTTCCCTTGCACATATCTCATCAACTCCTTTGGTGTTCAGTACCACATATTTGTTGATGAGACCCAAATTTATCTCTCTCCCTCTATCCTCTCATGTCTCTGGCTTTCTTCTGTGTTTTCCTGGATAACCCATTACTTTTTCAAACTCAACATGCCTAAAACCTAAATTATTGTATTCCTTCCAGATTCTGTTTACTTACACTAATTGTTCACAGCAACACACTCTCCCATGTCTCTCAAGTCTGCTGCCTGGGTGTCATACTTGACTTCTCCCTGTCTTTCACTCCCCACCTTCAGTTTTTTCTTGCAATCTTGATGCTTCCTCCTTCGCAAGATTTCTAGAATTAAACCCTTCCTTACCAAGTTTTGATCCATGCAGTTATCATTTCCCTACCAAACTGTCTCAATAGCCTCTTCTTTGCCCTTCCACTAATTAGTGTCTCCCCACTGCAGTCAATCATAAGTGCTGCCACCTGTCTCACTTTCTGTACCTCTCTAACCACTCTGTGTCAGCTTTCCTCCTCTGCAAACTGCTTTACTGGCTCCCCATCCACACTATAAAGGTTAGACTCCTCACCCTTACTTATACTGCCTTCAATTCCCTCTGTACTATAGAACTCACTCAAATTTGATATGTTTGAAATGAAATGGATAAACTGTATATCAACAATATATGTCTTCAACATGGCGTTTTATCTACTGAAACACAATATTGCTCAATCATTTTTGAAGATAGTCTACTTACTAATCAATATTAATAGTAATCTTTTTGAGTAGAATAGCATTTGCTCTCTGGCTATTTTTCTCAAAACTATCAGCTACTAGATTTTCTAGATACATATTAGACTTCAGACTTACTAATAATCACCACTTTCTAAAGAGCATACAGGTGCATAATGGTACCCTATTTCACTGTACATTACATGCTTCTTATGTACCCTGTCTGCCAGTAAGAGGAAAACACCTATGATATACAACTTCCCAGCCTTGAGGACTGTGATTTCAATTAAATGAATTATGCTATTAAGTTAACGTTGACCCTCATTATTAAACACTCAGAGCTACTTTTCTCTAACGTCCTAGTGGATGCTGGGGACTCCGTAAGGACCATGGGGTACAGACGGGCTCCGCAGGAGACATGGGCACTTTAAGAAAGAATTTAGATTCTGGTGTGCTCTGGCTCCTCCCTCTATGTCCCTCCTCCAGACCTCAGTTTGAATCTGTGCCCGGACGAGCTGGGTGCTGTTCAGTGAGCTCTCCTGAGCTTGCTGTAAGAAAGTATTTTGTTAGGTTTTTTATTTTCAGGGAGCTTTGCTGGTAACAGACTCCCTGCATCGTGGGACTGAGGGGAGAGAAGCAGCCCTACTCTCTGCAGATGGTGTCCAGTAGCCTAAGATGCAGGACCTATTAGCTCCAGAGGGATCGTACACAGGATCTCACCCTCGTCGTCCGATCCCAGAGCCGCGCCGCCGTCCCCCTCGCAGAGCCGGAAGACAGAAGCCGGGTGAGCATAAGAAGTAAGAAGACTTCGAAATTGGCGGCAGAAGACTCCAGTTTTCACTGAGGTAGCGCACAGCACTGCAGCTGTGCGCCATTGCTCCCACACACACCCACATACTCCGGTCACTGTAAGGGTGCAGGGCGCAGGGGGGGGGGGGGGGGGGCGCCCTGGGCAGCAATTAGGACCTCTTTGGCAAAAGTTTTGCATATATACAGTTGGGCACTCTATATATGTATGAGCCCCCGCCAAAAATTGTACATTGAAGCGGGACAGAAGCCCGCCGCTGAGGGGGCGGGGCTTCTTCCTCAGCACTCACCAGCGCCATTTTTTCTCCACAGCTCCGCTGAGAGGAAGCTCCCCAGGCTCTCCCCTGCAGATACACGGTAGAAGAGGGTAAAAAGAGAGGGGGGGCACATAATTAGGCGCAAAAATCAAAATAACAGCGGCTACTGGGTTAACATTAAGTTACTGTGTTATTCCTGGGTTATATAGCGCTGGGATGTGTGCTGGCATACTCTCTCTCTGTCTCTCCAAAGGGCCTTGTGGGGGAACTGTCTTCAAAAAGAGCATTCCCTGTGTGTGTGGTGCGTCGGTACGCTTGTGTCGACATGCTTGAAGAGGAAGGCTATGTGGAAACAGAGCGGGAGCAAATGAATGTGGTGTCTCCGCCGACGGCGCCGACACCTGATTGGATGGATATGTGGAAGGTTTTAAATGATAATGTTAATTCCTTGCATAAAAGGTTGGATAAAACTGAAGCCTTAGGACAGTCAGGGTCTCAGCCCGTGCCTGATCCTATGTCGCAGAGGCCGTCAGGGTCTCAAAAGCGCCCACTATCCCAAATTGTTGACACAGATACCGACATGGATTCTGACTCCAGTGTCGATTACGATGATGCAAAGTTACAGCCTAAATTGGCTAAATCCATCCGTTATATGATTATAGCAATTAAGGGTGTGTTGCACATCACAGAGGAAACCCCAGTCCCTGACAAGAGGGTTCATATGTATGGGAAAAAAAGGCAGGTGGTGTCCTTTCCCCCTTCACACGAGCTAAATGAGTTATGTGAAAAGGCTTGGGAATCTCCAGATAAAAAACTGCAGATTTCCAAACGGATGCTTATGGCGTATCCTTTCCCGCCTACGGACAGGTTACGTTGGGAATCCTCCCCTAGGGTGGACAAAGCTTTAACATGCTTATCCAAGAGGGTAGCCCTGCCGTCACAGGATATGGCCATCCTAAAAGAAGCTGCGGATAGAAAGCAAGAGGGTACCTGAAGTCCATTTATACACATTCGGGTACCTTACTGAGGCCAGCGATCGCGTCGGCCTGGGTGTGTAGTGCTGTAGCAGCATGGACGGACACCCTGTCTGAGGAACTTGATACCTTAGACAAGGATACTATATTAATGACCCTGGGGCATATAAAAGACGCTGTCCTATATATGAGGGATGCTCAAAGAGACATTAGTCTACTGGGCTCTAGAATAAATGCTATGTCGATTTCTGCCAGAAGGGTCCTGTGGACTCGGCAATGGACAGGTGATGCCGACTCAAAAAGGCACATGGAGGTTTTACCTTACAAGGGTGAGGAATTGTTTGGGGAGGGTCTCTCGAACCTTGTCTCCACAGCTACTGCTGGAAAGTCAAATTTTTTGCCATATGTTTCCTCACAACCTAAGAAAGCACCGTATTACCAAATGCAGTCCTTTCGATCACAAAAAGGCAAGAAAGTCCGAGGTGCGTCCTTTCTTGCCAGAGGCAGAGGAAGGAAGCTGCACAACGCAGCTAGTTCCCAGGAACAGAAGTCCTCCCCGGCTTCCACTAAAACCTCCGCATGACGCTGGGGCTCCACAGGCGGAGCTAGGCCCGGTGGGGGGCGCGTCTCCGAAATTTCAGCCACAAGTGGGTTCACTCACAGTTGGATCCCTGGCCAATAGAGATTGTGTCTCAGGGATACAAGCTGGAATTTGAAGAGATGCCCCCTCACCGATACCTCAAATCGGCCCTGCCAGCTTCCCCCTTAGAGAGGGAAATAGTGTTAACTACAATTCACAAATTGTATCTTCAACAGGTGGTGGTCAAGGTTCCCCTCCTTCAACAAGGAAAGGGTTATTATTCGACCATGTTTGTGGTACCGAAACTGGACGGTTCGGTCAGACCCATATTAAATTTAAAATCCCTGAACATATACCTGAAATGGTTCAAGTTCAAGATGGAATCGCTCAGAGCGGTCATAGCAAGCCTGGAAGGGGGGGATTTTATGGTGTCTCTGGACATAAAGGATGCATACCTTCATGTCCCCATTTATCCACCTCATCAGGCGTACCTAAGATTTGTGGTACAGGATTGTCATTACCAATTTCAGACGTTGCCGTTTGGTCTCTCCACGGCACCGAGAATATTTACCAAGGTAATGGCGGAAATGATGGTACTCCTGCGGAAGCAAGGGGTCACAATTATCCCATACTTGGACGATCTCCTCATAAAAGCGAGGTCAAGAGAGCAGTTGCTGAACAGCGTAGCACGCTCTCTGGAAGTGTTACGACAACACAACACGGCTGGATTCTAAGTATTCCAAAGTCGCAGTTGATTCCTATGACTCGTCTGCCTTTCCTGGGCATGATTCTGGACACAGACCAGAAGAGGGTTTATCTCCCGATGGAGAAGGCTCAGGAACTCATGACACTGGTCAGAAACCTATTAAAACCAAAACAGGTGTCGGTGCATCACTGCACGCGAGTCCTGGGAAAGATGGTGGCATCATACGAGGCCATTCCCTTCGGCAGGTTCCATGCATGGACCTTTCAATGGGATCTACTGGACAAATGGTCCGGATCACATCTTCAGATGCATTGGTTAATCACCCTATCCCCCAGGGCCAGGGTGTCTCTCCTGTGGTGGCTGCAGAGTGCTCACCTTCTGGAGGGCCGCAGATTCGGCATTCAGGACTGGGTCCTGGTGACCACGGATGCAAGCCTCCGAGGGTGGGGGGCAGTCACTCAGGGAAGAAATTTCCAAGGTCTGTGGTCAAGTCAGGTGACTTGCCTTCACATCAACATCCAGGAACTAAGGGCCATATACAAAGCCCTACGTCAAGCGGAGTCCCTGCTTCGCGACCAACCGGTTCTGATTCAGTCAGACAACATCACCGCAGTGGCTCATGTAAACCGCCAAGGCGGCACAAGGAGCAGGGTGGCGATGGTAGAAGCCACCAGAATTCTTCGCTGGGCGGAGAATCACGTAAGCACACTGTCAGCAGTGTTCATTCCGGGAGTGGACAACTGGGAAGCAGACTTCCTCAGCAGACACGACCTCCACCCAGGAGAGTGGGGACTTCATCAAGAAGTCTTCACGCAGATTGCAAGTCGGTGGGAACTGCCACAGGTGGACATGATGGCATCCTGCCTGAACAAAAAGCTTCAGAGGTATTGCGCCAGGTCAAGAGACCCTCAGGCGATAGCTGTGGACGCACTGGTGACACCGTGGGTGTTCCAGTCGGTCTATGGCCCTCATTCCGAGTCGTTCGCTCGGTAATTTTCATTGCATCGCAGTGAAATTCCGCTTAGTACGCATGCGCAATAATCGCACTGCGACTGCGCCAAGTAATTTTACAATGAAGATAGTATTTTTACTCACGGCTTTTTCTTCGCTCCGGCGATCGTAGTGTGATTGACAGGAAATGGGTGTTACTGGGCGGAAACACTGCGTTTTCGGGGCGTGTGGATAAAAACGCTACCGTTTCCGGAAAAAACGCAGGAGTGGCCGGAGAAACGGGGGAGTGTCTGGGCGAACGCTGGGTGTGTTTATGACGTCAAACCAGGAACGACAAGCACTGAACTGATCGCAGATGCCGAGTAAGTCTGAAGCTACTCTGAAACTGCTAAGTAGTTTGTAATCGCAATATTGCGAATACATCGGTCGCAATTTTAAGAAGCTAAGATACACTCCCAGTAGGCGTAGGCTTAGCCTGAGCAACTCTGCTAAATTCGCCTTGCGAGCGATCAACTCGGAATGAGGGCCTATGTATTTCCTCCTCTTCCTCTCATACCAAAGGTGCTGAGAATCATAAGAAAAAGAGGAGTGAGAACAATACTCATTGTTCCGGATTGGCCAAGAAGGACTTGGTATCCAGATCTGCAGGAATTGCTCACAGAGGACCCGTGGCCTCTGCCTCTAAGACAGGACTTGTTGCAACAGGGGCCCTGTCTGTTCCAAGACTTACCGCGGCTGCGTTTGACGGCATGACGGTTGAACGCCGGATCCTAGCAGAAAAAGGCATTCCGGATGAGGTCATTCCTACGCTGATAAAGGCTAGGAAGGACGTGACGGCTCAACATTATCACCGTATATGGTGAAAATATGTTGCTTGGTGTGAGGCCAGGAATGCCCCTACGGAGGAATTCCAGCTGGGCCGTTTCCTTCACTTCCTACAGTCGGGAGTGACTTTGGGCCTAAAATTGGGTTCCATTAAGGTCCAGATTTTGGCCCTATCCATTTTCTTTCAAAAAGAACTGGCTTCTCTGCCTGAAGTTCAGACGTTTGTAAAGGGAGTGCTGCATATTCAGCCCCCTTTTGTGCCTCCAGTAGCACCTTGGGATCTTAACGTGGTGTTGAGTTTCCTGAAATCACACTGGTGTGAACCACTCAAAACGGTGGAATTGAAATATCTCACGTGGAAGGTGGTCATGCTACTAGCCTTGGCTTCAGCTAGGCGTGTGTCAGAATTGGCGGCTTTGTCACATAAAAGCCCTTATCTGGTTTTCCCATGCGGATAGAGCAGAATTGCGGACCCGCCCACAATTTCTGCCGAAAGTGGTTTCATCCTTTCATATAAACCAACCTATTGTGGTGCCTGTGGCTACTACTGACTTGGAGGATTCCGAGTTACTTGATGTAGTCAGGGCTTTGAAGGTTTATGTAGCCAGAACGGCTAGGGTCAGGAAAACAGAATCTTTGTTTATCCTGTATGCTTCCAACAAACTTGGGGTGCCTGCTTCAAAGCAAACTATTGCTCGCTGGATCTGTAACACGATTCAGCAGGCTCATTATGCGGCTGGATTGCCGCTGCCTAAATCGGTTAAGGCCATTCCACAAGGAAGGTGGGCTCTTCTTGGGCGGCTGCCCGAGGGGTCTCGGCATTACAGCTTTGCCGAGCGGCTACTTGGTCAGGTTCAAACACTTTTGCAAAGTTTTACAAGTTTGATACCCTGGCTGAGGAGGACCTTGTGTTTGCTCATTCGGTGCTGCAGAGTCATCCGCACTCTCCCGCCCGTTTGGGAGCTTTGGTATAATCCCCATGGTCCTTACGGAGTCCCCAGCATCCACTAGGACGTTAGAGAAAATAAGATTTTACTTACCGGTAAATCTATTTCTCGTAGTCCGTAGTGGATGCTGGGCGCCCGTCCCAAGTGCGGACTTCTTCTGCAATGCTTGTATATAGTTATTGCATACATAAGGGTTATGTTAGTTTCATCAGGGTTGATCTGATGCTCTGTTGTTGTTCATACTGTTAACTGGGTAAAGTTATCACAAGTTATACGGTGTGATTGGTGTGGCTGGTATGAGTCTTGCCCTGGATTGCCAAAATCCTTTCCTTGTACTATCAGCTCTTCCGGGCACAGTTTCTCTAACTGAGGTCTGGAGGAGGGACAATGAGGGAGGAGCCAGAGCACACCAGAATCTAAATTCTTTCTTAAAGTGCCCATGTCTCCTGCGGAGCCCGTCTATTCCCCATGGTCCTTACGGAGTCCCCAGCATCCACTACGGACTATGAGAAATAGATTTACCGGTAAGCAAAATCTTATTTTTAAACCACTTTAATATTTTTTCCAAAAAGATTTCAGAATTGTTTTTTTTTTCTGATTACCTTAAGTTAAGAAAATCAAATAAAAAATTATCTAACATGATTTTTTTTTTAAAATATAAACATTTTTGACTTCCGGTGGGCAGGCCATCCATCATGGCTGATTTTTAATACAGTTCTGCAGGTCTGGTGGAGAATGGGCCTCCATCCATACCCAATCATTGGATATTGGGGACATCTCCCCCAGATTGGTATTCTTTGCACTTAGAGGAATCCATAGAGCCCGTCATTGACCTATAGCTTTCATCTTTTCCCGGAGCCAGGCCTTCGATGTTGAACGCCTGCATGACCGCCGATGTTTGGCCTGCATGCTGTACTTAACAGGGAAAATATCCCCACGATAAGTAGCCTGGTTTTGCGAGCTGTGGCAGTGTTAATGTATAGGTCCGGGAACTTATCCTGGTTTCAGTGGGAGATGGCAAGGCAAAGCAGCAAGCAACACCAATAAGATGTATGAACATCTCATTTGCCATTGTGCGGAAGTGTAAACTCCGCCTTCTGGCATCCCCACCTGTGTCTTACTGCCCGGCCGGCTCACTGGGCATGCATGGGAACTTGCTAACATCACGAGTTCTCCCATGCAGCCCAGGGCCAGCAGCCACTGCAACCAGGGACAGAGCTGTCCCTGCTGTGGTGGTGGCGTAATGACAACTGCAGCTGTCAAAATCGATAGCAGCAGCTGTCGGAGCAATCAGTGCTACCATTCATACAGTGGCTGGCACATTGGTGCGCTATGTTAAAGATAGCAGTTCCGATAATGACAGGGGCTGTCATGTGCCACACATCTCCTCCTTAATACACAGGGAGAAGTTATATCAGCACACATAAAAATGCAATGATATTACTATCCCCCCATAACATCCTCTCATACATCTACCCCTCTATGGGGGTCATTCCGAACTGGTCGCATGCAGGCTATTTTTTGCACTGCTGTGACCAGGTATTCGCCGCCTACAGGGGAGGGGGTTAGGGCTGTGCAGGGCTGCAATCGCTTGTGCAGAGAGCTGCACAAACAAAAAGTTTGTGCAGTCTCTGCACAGCTTAGGACTTACCTGCTGCGATGATCCGGCTTGGAGCTGATGTCAGGAACCATCCCCTTCAACGTCGGGGCACACCTGCGTTTTTCCAGACACTCCTTGAAAACGGTGAGTTGCCGCCCAGGTCCTCCTTTTGCCTGTCAATCTTCTTGCGTTCGCCGCTGCGAATGGCTTTTTCGTAAAGGTCCGTCACTCCGTGGCACTGGCCATCGCCGGCACACCTGCGCATTGCCGTCCACGCGCATGCACAGTTCAGACCCCTTCGTACGGCTGCGAGAAATTGCAACGTGCGAACGGGTCGGAATGACCCCCAATGTGTTAACACCCAAAAACAGATAATTTAATGGATGAAAAAAAATGGGCTGTAATTGAATAGCACAAAGCAAATAAGCTTGAGGCCGTTTTTTGCCCCTGTTAAATTATTGGGGCTAATTGAATTCTCCCCTAAAAGGTATTTTATTTGACTTGATAATCATCATGGAACATGCTCATTTTCTCAGATAGCAGCAAGCTTAAATTCATGTAATGCCTGAACAATTTCTGTGTTACAAATAACTGAAACTTTCCTGTTATTTATTTTTACAGCTAAACCCCGACTATTTGGGCACTTAAAAAAGTAATGGGTGCCCAGTCAGAGCAATAAAAACATTTTAATTGTTGAATTTGTTATTACATTGGTGTTTTTCTTATCATTATTAGACAATGTTATTTTTATTGATATTATGGGGCCATGATCCATCTGTTTTTTTTATCCGTATCTCAAGAGCTGATTGTTGTTGTTGTTGTTGTTGTTGTTCTAGTTGCTAATTTAAAATACTTTATATCCTTTCAAAAAAGTCTCATTACAAATCGATTCTTCTCAATTTCTGACATACATATCTTATTAAATGCAGGTGCCATGACTACCCTTATTGCTAAATATCTAAAAAAAAAATGTCCATTACAGTATGTTTGAAGTAGTTACAAGTTATGAATAATTCCATCATATTCAACAGAAATACAGTAAGGCAACTATTATCAATATTTATATTCAACACCTTCTGTATTACATGGCCTTATTCATTTGAAATAGGGAAGTGCTTGTACAAAAATGGGACATGATCTTGTGGGAAAGGGGCATGACCATACAATAGTTCCCCGAATTCAAATTACACTACATAGTAGTAACCCTTATACACATCATGCCCACACAGTAGCAGTTCCCTTTACACATTATGTCCACACAATAATGCTTATAACACTGAAGAGACATCAGCAGTGCCTGGCCTGGCTGAGGAGGCAATGCCACCCAAGGCCAGGTAGTATAATCAAATAGTAGTGCAAAGAAGGGCAGTGCAGTGCACTACCCAGTGGTGCAAGTAGAAAAAAAATTCTTAGTGGTACTGTGTGCGAGCGCACACCAAAACATGGGTGTGGCCACATGGGGTGTGACCAATGAAAATGAGGGCGTGATACACATATGCCCCCAATATTGCCAGATACACACATGCCCCCACAGTGCCAGATACACACATGCCCCCACAGTGCCAGATACACACATGCCCCCACAGTGCCAGATACACACATGCTCCCACGGTGCTAGATATGCCCCCACGGTGCTAGATATGCCCCCACGGTGCCACATACACATGCCCCCACAGTGCCAGATATGCCCCACATTTCCAGATATACATGGCCTCACAGTGCCAGATACACATATTCCCCTACATTGCAAGATATGCCCCTATGTTGCCAGATATGACCCCACAGTGCCAGATATGCCCTTATAGTGCCAGATATGCCCCCACAGTGCCAGATATTCCTCCAGCAGCGCAACTCACTGTTGTCGATGCTGCTGCTGCCTGGGGCCGGCAATGTCTGCTGCTGCTGCCGGGGAGAGGAGAGAGTAGCACACGCCTCTCCTGCCCTCAGTCCGGTCTCCTCCTGCAGCGGCAGCATCCTGTAGCTCAGATTCTGGCACCGGTCCGCGAGCTCTGATTGGCTCACGAACCGGCGTTTGAGTACACGCCACCGCAGCCGTTGAACTCAAAGGGGGGAGAAACCGCCGGTCTACTGACTGAAGGGGGCAGGAAAGGAGAGGTGCATGCTGTGCTCTCCTCTCTCCATGGTGTCTGCAAGGTGGTAGCCCAGCGGTACTGCGTACCAGCTGGGAATTTGTTACCGGTACGCAGTACCGCCATACTTGCAGCACTGGCACTACCTAACTCTCCTATTCAAATGTACATAGATGTAGTCCCCCTCAGCACATAGCCATCGCCCCTACCAGAACACAGCACATAATTATTTGCCCCCTCCCAGCACAGTGATAGTCCCCATTCCCCCCTGCACATAGCCATAGTCCCCTCCCAGTAAATAGCCATAGTCTCCCCACCTCTCCAAGCAATAGCCGTAGTCTCCACCTCTCCCAACACAGTCATACAGTAGTCCCCACCCCCCTCCCATCACATAACAATAGTTCCCTGCCAGCATAGATAGCCATAGTCCCACTCCCTGCACATAGCCATAGTCTCCACCCCCCGCCCAGCACATAGCTGTAGTCCGCCCTTAGCACATACTGTAGCAGTAGTCTCCCCCACTCCAAGCACATACATAGCCTCCTCACACAGCACATAGCCCTAGTCCCCTCCCCACAACATCCCAGCAGGTAGCTGTAGTGTCTGGCAATACCTGCTGTGCCGAGCTGCCTGGAATGGAGGGCGGAGGATCGCTCAGCAGGCAGGAGCTGGCACCGGTGTCCGGCACTGCACCAAACTACGTGAAGAAACTGAAAATAGACTACAGCTCCCAGCAGCCCTTGCCGCCGGGAGCTACCGACAGCAAGGGTTGCTGGGAGTTGTAGTTTATTTTCAGTTTCTTCCCTGTAGTGCATTGCGGTACCGGACACCGGCGCCAGCTCCTGCCTGCTGAGCGATCCTCCGCCCTCTATCCTAGGCAGCTCGGCACAGCAGGTATTGCCAGACACTACAGCTTAAGGGATTCCACCCATTGGCAGAGGGTGGCCGCTGCTCGGCTGGCGCGCCTGGCGAGTGCCATCCTGGCCAATGAGTATATACGCCCCTGCCTGGGAATAATAGCTAGACGTCCGGCTTTGAGTATGGGCTTGTGGTGTTGTGGTGCTTTGCGCTCTGTCAGTGCAGTTATAGAGTATAACTGTTTGTACAACTTACAGTTGGTGAGCGATGCGTGCCTCTGTCTGCAGCAGCTATTTATCCCGGCTTTGCTTAGCAATTAGCAGCAGCCAGATAACTCAGTCACGATCTCCCGGACTGTCTTCCTGGAGCTAAGCTTGACTGCTGCCAGGATCTGAGGAAACCTCCGTAAGCAGCCCAAGTGGAGACACGGTTTGCTGAGGGGAGCAGGATCCAGGGCTGGTTCTAGACCTTATGGCGCCCAGGGTGAACAATTCCTTTGGTGCCCGCCTGTTTCCCATTCAAAACAGGGACAGTGCGCGCTGATGACTGGTGCAAATAATGTAGGGGAGGGGCTTCATTGGGGAAGGGGCATGGCCACATAATAGTACCAATTCACATTACACCACACAGTAGTTTCCATCAGTCACATTACACCACACAGTAGTACCCCTTATACACGCCAGGTAGAGCCCCTTATACACAATACACCAGGTAGAGCCCCTTTTATTCATGTAATGCCAGGTAGAGCCCCTTTTATACATATTGCGCCAGGTAGAGCGTGTTATACAAACAGCACCAGGTAGCTCCTTATACACATTTGCACCAGGTAGCCCATTATACCCATTGCACCAGGTATCCCATTATACACATTACGCCAGGTAGCCCCTTATACACATTGCGCCAAGTAGCCCCTTATACACATTGCGCCAGGTAGCCCATTATACACATTGCGCCAGGTAGCACATAACACACATTGCACCAGGTAGCCCATTATACACAGTGCACCAGTTAGCCCATTATACACAGTACGCCAAGTAGCCCATTATACACATTGTGCCAGATAGCCCCTTATACACATTGTGCCTGGTAGTGCCTTATACAAATTGCACTAGCTAGCCATCACTCATCATTCGGCGCCTGTAGTCCTCCAGCTCTATGTTCTTGTAATACTTCCGCGGTGGGGTGCGGGCAGCGTGAAGTGGCAAGGATGGGGGGCGGCCGGCTGGAGCATGAAGCGGTGGGGGGCATTGTGGTGCAGGCAGCAGATGGGTGCTGATGGAGCTGGTGCAATGACTGTGGCCTTAGGCCACAGTGACCCGGGTGCCCGCTCCTAAAACCGCCACTGGCAGGATCCCCTGAGCTGGACGAACAGCGACCCTCCACGCCCCCACCCCCGCAGTCAACACTCCAATGCTGCCAACAAAGCCCCTCCCAGTGCACATAGTGCAGCCGAATGCACAAGGACCGAGCGTCCACAGTTGTGCAGATCACCCGTCTGAGCATAGCCTCCAATGTGAGCAGCCCAGAGTCTGTGCACGCAACTAATCCCAGCTGCATGCCCATGTCACTGCACACACAAAGCCTGCCCCCCCCCCCACTCCCTACACACACACAGCCTGATTAGACAGACCGACCAGGAAAAGTTGGGGGTGTGGCCTAATAACGGACCCGTGACCACGCCCCCTTTGGAGGAAAAAACCCGGTTGGTTCTAAATCGGAGTGGGAGAAGGGACCTTCTGACGTCACTAGCGGAGGATACACTTCACCAGGGGGAGGAGCTACGGCCAAACAGGGTACCCGAAAAGAACCCACGCGGGCTCGCTTCGCTCGCCATGCTTCGGGCTCGGTGGCTTGCTCCGCTCGCCACCTGATTACTAAAGGTAATAATTGGTGGCTTGGATAGTAGAGGAACTATCCCGCTGGCCTAGCCCCTCCCCCTTGTATCGTGGCTCTTCCCCCTAACGTAAAAAGTCCCTTAGGCCACATGAATCTAGCATCAACCCAAAAAAAAGCCCTACCATTAAGCAAGCAACACTAGCCGGCCCGGCAGAGGGGTCTCGGGACTGAAACAGCGGTGAAGTCACTGTCACCATGTGTCCCAGGAAGCAAGTACACTGCTGGCTGCTGCTGTGGTGCACGGAAGAGGGGAGGCACCTGTGGTATGTCTCATAAAGTGTGAGATCACGGCGCAGGGGAGGAGAAAACATATCTTTCGGCGCTGGAAGGGCTTCTGAGGCTTTTCTGGTGCTGCTGACTTGCAGGGAACTCTGTGCGCCTATTTTGATGGGGGGCCTGGAGCTGCAGCTCCATCCGCCCCATTGTTATTCCGGCCCTGTGTGTGGGGGTGGGGGTGGGGGGGGGGTAACCCAGTGACAAAAATGAGGGGGGGGGGGGGGCTCACAGCATTTCCTATGGTGCCACACCCCTACCCAAGAGGCCACATCCCTAATTTTCATGCAGAAGAGCAAAGTTGGGAGGTAAGAGTAAATGTTGGCTGCATTTGCATGTAGCCCACAAATGCTGGAGAGCCTTATTTTTATACTGCAACTTAGATTTGAGTTTGTACACACTGGCCTCCCAAATCTAAATCTCTCTGCACATTTTAATTCTGTCTCACCTGCAGTGCAACATAGTTTTGCCAAGGAGCAAAGCTACTTGCTCTTTTTTACTTTGCTGCCAACGGAGAATCAGCCACTTAGTAGTTAAGTACTTTTGCTACAAGAAGAGTGAGAAATATCCCAAATGAAGGTCCATCATAAATTGTTCTGTGGCAAAAAGTGAGATGACACAGGTTTTAAGGGGTATGGATCACAGGGTCGACTCTAACTAGATCGACAGTCACTAGGGCGACCACCATTGGTCAACATGACAAAGGTCGACATGCTGAAAATATTGACATGCGAAAGGTCGACAGGGACAAAAAGTTGACACTGTAAAAGGTAGACAAGACAAATGGTCAACACAAAAAAGGTGAGCTCATATTTTTTCATTTTTTAGGTGTCGTTTTCACGGATACAGCACATGGAACCCCAATTAGTGTACCACATCCCCTCACATTGCTCGTTTCTCTTGCCATGCTTTGCCAGGTTACTATTCCCAATCGTAGTCCACATAGATGATAAAGTATGAAAAAGGTGAAAAATTAAAACACAAAAAAGTTGCCATGTGCTTTTTACTAAGGAGTGGCTTCCATTTGGACACTCTACCATACAAGCCTGATTGGTGGATTGCTGCAGAGATGGTTGTCCTTCTGGAAGGTTCTCCTCTCTCCACAGAGGAATAATGTATCTCTGACAGCATGACCATCGGGTTCTTGGTCACCTCCCTGACTAGGGCCCTTCTCCCCCTATCGCTTAGTTTAGACGGCCAGCCAGCTCTAGAAAGAGGCCTGGTGGTTCCAAGCTTCTTCCATTTACGGATGATGGAGGCCACTGTGCTCATTGGGACCTTCAAAGCAACAGATATTTTTCTGTACCCTTCCCCAGATTTGTGCCTCGAGGCAATCCTGTCACGGAGGTCTACAGATAATTCCTTTGACTTCATGCTTGGTTTGTGCTCAGACATGCACTATTAAGTGTGGGACCTTATATAGACAGGTGGGTGCCTTTCCAAATCATGAGAAAATAAATAAAGGAACCAACGCTGGCTGTAAGATAGTGTATATACAAATTGGACGGTTTGCTTTAAAAAAGAATAACAATTTATTTGATAAACTCATAAAAAAACATAGAAGGGTATATATTATATATTGCAGTCACTTTTATATATTCTCATGCTTTTCTAAATCATGTCCAATCAACTGAATTTACCACAGGTGGACTCCAATTAACAGTGCTGTAACTAGACATTTTAGCACTCTGTGCAAGAAACAGCATTGGAGCCCCCCATATATAAAATAGGGCCAGTGTGCGCCAAACATATAGTGGTGTGGCTTCATGGGGAAAGGGTGTGGCGACAGAGCTCCCTTGTGCACATTACAGCAGGCAGAGATCCCTTTTACACATTACGGCAAGTAGCGTCCCCTTTTACACATTAGGCAGGTAGAGTCCCTCTTTTACAAATTACAGCAGGCAAAGTCCCCCTTTTTACACATTACAGCAGGCAAAATCCCCCTTTTTACACATTAGGCAGACAGAGTCCCCGTTTTTACACACTAGACAGAGGGGGTCATTCTGAGTTGATTGCTAGCTGCATTAGTTCGCTGTGCAGCGATGAGGCAAAAAAACGGCACTTATGCGCATGCGTATGCGGCGCAGTGCGCATGCGTGACTTACTATTACAATGAACGATGTAGTTTCACACAGGGTCTAGCGAAGCATTTCAGTCGCACTGGTTGCCGCAGAGTGATTTACATGAAGTGGGCGTTTCTGGGTGTCAACTGACCATTTTCAGGGAGTGTTCGGAAAAAGGCAGACGTGCCGGGAAAAACGCAGGCGTGCCAGAAAAAATGCAGGCGTGGCTGGGCGAACGCAGGGCGTGTTTGTGACGTCAAAACAGGAACTGAACAGTCTGAAGTGATCGCAAGCGCTGAGTAGGTTTTGAGCTACTCTAAAACTGCACAACAATAACTTTCATTCGCACTTCTGCTAAGCTAAAATACACTCCTAGTGGGAGGCGGCATAGCGTTTGCAAGGCTGCTAAAAACTGCTAGCGAGCGAACAACTCGGAATGACCACCAGAGTCCCCTTTTTTACACATTAGGCAGACAGGTTCCCCCCTTTTACACATTAGGCAGGCAGAGTCCACCTTTTTACACGAGGCAGGCACACAGTCTCCCTTTTTATACATTATGCAGGCACAGTCTCCCTTTTTACACGTTAGGCAGACAAAGTCCCCCTTTTTACACATTAGACAGACAGTCCCCTTTTTTACACATTAGACAGAGTCCCCCTTTTTACACATTAGACAGGCACACAGTCCCACTTTTAACACATTAGGCATAGTCCCCCTTTTTACACATGAGGCAGGCACCGTATCTCTTTTTACACATTAGGAGGGCACAGTCCCCCTTTTTACACATTAGACAGGTAGAGTTTCCCTTTGTACACATTAGGCAGACAGAGTCCCCCTTTTTACACATTAGGCAGGCACAGTCTCCCTTTTTACACATTAGGCAGAGTCCCCTTTTTTACACATTAGACAGGCACACAGTCCCCCTTTTTACACATTAGGCACAGTCCCCCTTTTTACACATGAGGCAGGCACAGTCCACCTTTTTACACGAGGCAGGCACACAGTCTCCCTTTTTATACATTATGCAGGCACAGTCTCCCTTTTTACACGTTAGGCAGACAAAGTCCCCCTTTTTACACATTAGACAGACAGTCCCCTTTTTTACACATTAGACAGAGTCCCCCTTTTTACACATTAGACAGGCACACAGTCCCCCTTTTTACACATTAGGCACAGTCCCCCTTTTTACACACGAGACATGCACAGTCCCCGTTTTTACACGTTAGGCAGGCACAGTCTCCCTTTTTACACATTAGGCAGGCACAGTCCCCCTTATTACACATTAGGCAGGCACAGTCCCCCTTTTTACACATTAGACAGACTGAGTCCCCCTTTTTACACATTAGACAGGCACACATTCCCCCTTTTTACACATTAGGCACAGTCCCCCTTTTTACACATGAGGCAGGCACAGTCTCCCTTTTTACACATTAGGCAGACAGAGTCCCCATTTTTACACATTAGACAGATTCCCCTTTTTTACACATTAGACAGACTGAGTCCCCCTTTTTACACATTAGACAGGCACACAGTCCCCCTTTTTACACATGAGGCAGGCACAGTCTCCCTTTTTACACATCAGACAGGCAGAGTCTGAAAGAGAGAGAGAGAGAGAGAGAGAGAGAGAGAGAGAGAAAGTATTATACTTACAAAGTCCCTCTCCAGACACTGTAAGACCGGAGGCGCCGAGCAGGAGGGGTAACAGCACATGGGAAGTACACATTTCCTTTCCGCCTGCTGCTGTGAGTGGGCGGGGCTACGGAAACCACCTGACAGTGATGCGGCTGAAGAGGGAGAGCCGGGAGGGGGCGGGGAGCTGCAGTGCTGCATGGTTATGGGTTCTGACTTCCAAGGGTCACTGCCCTGTGGGTTTTGCCGGCGACCCTGCACCCACAGTGCTTTTGCGCTGTGTGCCAGGCATCGCTGACACATAGGTAGTTACGGCCCTGCCAATTAACCTGTAGGAACATCTCAAGGATGATCAGTGGAAACAGGCGGCACCTGAGCTCAATTTTGAGCTTCATGGCAAAGGCTGTGAATACTTATGTACATGTGATTTCTTAGTTTTATATTTGTAATAAATTGTAATAATTTGTAATAAATTAGCAAAAATCTAATAAAAACATTTTTCACGTCATTGTATGTAGAATTTTGAGGGAAAAAAATTAATTTATTTCATTTTGGAATAAGGCTGTACCATAACAAAATGTGGAAAAAGGGAAGCGCTGTGAATACTTTCCAGATGCACTGTACATAAATATATATATTTATATCTCCCAGATCCGGCACTCCACAGGTTCCTCAATTAACTCTACCGGGTGCCCTCCACCACACAGTCCAATGCAGCTGCGTGTAATGTACGTCCCCACCGGCGGCAGTATGCGTCCGGAGTGCCGCCGATGGGGATATATATATATATATATATATATATATATATCTATACACACACACACATACAATAGGCAAGAACCCACAGCACTCATACATCCGCGGTGCCAGTGGTATTGTGACCACACTATTTAAATTAAAAAAATCATACAAATTCAGCACTCACCTAATATTAACACTTCAAACTGTAATTCATCTGAATTCAGGGAATGTTGGCCCTCATTCCGAGTCGTTCGCTCGGTAATTTTCATCGCATCGCAGTGAAATTCCGCTTAGTACGCATGCGCAATATTCGCACTGCGACTGCGCCAAGTAATTTTACAATGAAGATAGTATTTTTACTCACGGCTTTTTCTTCGCTCCGGCGAACGTAGTGTGATTGACAGGAAATGGGTGTTACTGGGCGGAAACACGGCGTTTTAGGGGCGTGTGGATAAAAACGCTACCGTTTCCGGAAAAAACGCAGGAGTGGCCGGAGAAACGGGGGAGTGTCTGGGCGAACGCTGGGTGTGTTTATGACGTCAAACCAGGAACGACAAGCACTGAACTGATCGCAGATGCCGAGTAAGTCTGAAGCTACTCTGAAACTGCTAAGTAGTTTGTAATCGCAATATTGCGAATACATCGGTCGCAATTTTAAGAAGCTAAGATACACTCCCAGTAGGCGTAGGCTTAGCGTGAGCAACTCTGCTAAATTCGCCTTGCGAGCGATCAACTCGGAATGAGGGCCGTTAGTTCCAAAATATTGCAATAGTTTGTTAAGCTGACCAGCCCCTTCACGGCCTTCCCATTTGGTCAGTCCCTACACTGACTTACACAAATCTGAGCAATGCTCACAGGCATCTTTTGGATTTTAAATACCCAGCATGCTTCTATCACGGGTTTAGGCCCTGTCCCACTCTTTTAAAGAGAAAGGAACCACACCCAAGCATATCAGTCAAAACACCTGGGGAATTTCTTAACATTTAATTTACATATGGACAATAGGGGTGCAAGAAAGAGTGCGACCACAAAAATTTTATATAAGATTATGGTTATGGGTTCTGACTTCCGAGGGTCACTGCCCTGTGGCTTTTGCGCTGTGTGCCAGGCACCGCTGACCCATAGGTAGTTACGGCCCTGCCAATTAAGCTGTAGGAACATCTCAAGGATGATCAGTGGAAACAGGATGCACCTGAGCTCAATTTTGAGCTTCATGGCAAAGGCTGTGAATACTTATGTACATGTGATTTCTTAGTTTTATATTTGTAATAATTTGTAATAAATTATCAAAAATCTAATAAAAAAAATTTTCACGTCATTATGGGGTATTGTATGTAGAATTTTGAGGGAAAAAAATTAATTTATTCCATTTTGAAATAAGGCTGTACCATAACAAAATGTGGAAAAAGGGAAGCGCTGTGAATACTTTCCAGATGCACTGTACATATATATATATATATATATATACACATACATACATACATACATACATACATAGATATATATATATATATATATATATATATATATATATCTATCTCCCAGATCCGGCACTCCACAGGTTCCTCAATTAACTCTACCGGGTGCCCTCCACCACACAGTCCAATGCAGCTGCGTGTAATGTACGTCCCCATCGGCGGCAGTATGCGTCCGGAGTGCCGCCGATGGGGACGTATATATATATATATACACACAAAGTGAACAAACACAGCGGCACTCTGAGGCTTGTTTCAGAATATACGATGTACCTGTATGGAATACATGCTACAGGAAAACCGACGTTTCGAGGCCACACGCGCCTCTTTTTCAAGGTGAGCAGACGTGTGTATATATATATATATATATATATATATATATAAAAAAAGGATTCTGCCTACTCTCTTCTAAAATTCGAGATGTGGCTGACATGCTATAAATTAGATAGCATACACTGCCATTTCGTAATACTAGCTGGTTACACTTAAAAATGCAGATGTTGGCCAGAGAGACTGCTCTACTAGAGTATGTTTAGGAGTTTGTCAGCCTCTAGTGGCTTATTGTGATATTATGTCTGACTAGCAGAAGCTATTGGCAAAGTTATTCAATAAACATAAAGAGCTTCACAACCAGATTATCGTCCATACATTGAGAGAAAAGACACTATGTAGCAACAAAAGTGACTGTCATTGCTCAGGTAACACTTTTTCTGAGTTGCTGGCAGAGTCACTGTGGTTGCGAGCAGCTGTGGAAACCTTTATGCGGGTGTCCATTCTACTTATGCGGGGGAATCATGTGAGTGTGCGCAGAAACTGGTGCTACTCATTGGTTTTACTCCAGCAGCTGCAGCCTTCATTATTAGTATCTGCATTGCACCAGCCCAATGCCGGATACTGAAATAGCACAAAACTCGGAATCGCATGAAGCTTTTGAGTCACACCCGCGATGCTCGTAAGACACTGCCATGACACTCCCATGAATCAAGGTGGTTACATGTGATCAATTTGCCACCACCCAGTTTCTGCCAAGAAACACCCTATTTTGTGGAAAGACAGATCCAGCCAAGTTGTGTTCAACTCCAGATAGGAGTGACATACAGTACACAAAATGTGTAAAGGCTCTTCTTCACATGCATTGCATCTGTGAATAGAGATCTGTGAGCCCTAGAATCGAGCCCTTGCGGTACATTTAAAATGGCAAAAACATTAAATACACTGGGAGCTGAGCCCTGTTATTTTAGTTTACAGGTTGACTATTTGTTGTTACAGCAGAGACTAGGTGGGAGCAACTACAGAGGTGAAAAAAATAATAATAATACTAGTAATTAGAGATGAGCGGGTTCAGACCCACCCGAACATACAGAATCCGAGTCCAGCTTGGGGTTTCCCCTCTGACTCGGTTCCCAAAATGAAGCAAAACGTCATCGGTCACGGCGTTGGATTCTCGCAGGTTTTGGATTGCATTTAAGTCCCTTCCCACGGTGATTTGGCGCCATTTGCTTCACTTCGGCTGCGATACTCTGCTGTGTGGCTGAGCTATATCCGTCCAGATGCTGTGCTGTCCATCCAGGGGCTGTGCTGTGTCCAGGGGTGTAGAGAACCATGCCAGACCCCAGTTATATAAAGGGGGCATGGCCTAAATAGGGGCGTGTCTACTCCCCTGAAATAAATCATTTATGAAACTATTAATTTCAGGCCGCAAAGGGCCCCCCTGCGCTCCACAGGTGGCAGCATTTATTGAAAGCAGGGCAGGTAGGGCTCAGGGGAGGGCACCCGCTTCCTACCTTGCTTGATCAGAAGCGGGTCCCTCCTCGGCCAGTGGCCCAATTTTCCCAGTGACATCTGGGAAGATGGTGCATGTGCACTAGAGAGCAAAGAATCTGGCACAGTAAAACGGATTCCATTGAGTACTGATGTGACTTTAGAGAAAAGACAGAAGTCACACGTTGCTAGGTATGGAGAGTATGGAGGGTGTTTTAGCACTGCAATCTGTTTCTTGGCCAAAAACTATTTCACAGAGAGAGCATTGTGGGCTGGTGCGTTGTCCTGATGGAGGATGAAACCATTTATTTAGCCTAACCTATTTCTTCTGATTATATTTCCTGCAAAGTTTCTAGAACATTTTTGTTAATTCACTGTTGCGCACTCTGGTACCCAGTCTGACAAAATAACACCCTTGGTATCAAGGAAAACAATTAACATGGCTTTGAATTTGGAATTCCTTTGCATGGACTGGCGTTTTGTGTCAGGACCATGCTGGAAGAGCTATCTTTCATCACAAGTAATAACTATCTAAAAAAATGCAAATCTGCTTGAATTTGTTCCAAAATGTCTATACAAATTTTCTTTCAATTTTCATTCTGCTTGGCAGTGAGAAGCCTTCAAACCATTTTAGCACAAACTTTTGTCATGTTACGATCTTGATGTAAAACTTGCCTAACAGTTTCTGTGTTTATGTTCACCATTTCTGGTATTATTCAGAGTCGACAGTCAATGCAAACAATCTTACATTTTTGTTCAAGATTTTTTTTTGATGTGCAAGGCTTTCCAAGATAGTCAGTATTGTCGACATCCTAACAACCATCACTAAATATTTTGTGCCACTCAAATACACGTGCACGTGACATATAATCTGCTCAATAAACCTCAGTTAGCAAACGGAAAGATTCAGTGGGCATTTTGTTCAATTTAACAAAGTTAGCATGTTGCTCTACTTTTTAACTAAGCATTTTTAGGATGCATCGGAAAAACACAACTTTTTCGAATGATATGTGACAGCAAACTATCTGTGCAAGAGGGGTGAAACTTCCAAAAACCATTTTGGGATAGTCAAAGATCAATGTTCCCAGACTCCCTTTTAAGTCACACATATAGTTTATTTTTTTACAAGTGCAGTCTCATTTTTTAATAGCCATACCTCGTATACCTAACATTACAGTACATGAGAATGCTAAATTAGATTTGTTGCTTCCTTGCTGTCTGCTGTTTAGACTAAAGGTGAGTACACACTGGAAGATATATCTGCCAATCAATTGATCGGCAGATATATCTATGGACGGATCGGGCAGTGTGTTCAGCATACACACTGCTCGATCCGTCGGGGACTGATGTCATGAACTTGGCGGGCGTGTACACACGCCCGCCCAGTTCAGCTGTCAATCACCGCCAGCTGCCGCAGCATGTGTACGGGCAGTTGGCCGACCGCCCGCACACACACAGCGACGTGCCAATATATCGGTAGATATATTGGCCGTCGGCTGTGCTGCGGGGCCGACGCGATACGTCTGTGAACTATGGAGTTCACAGACGTATAGGCCGTGCACACTGGCCGATGGACCCGCGCTATAACGGCCGTTCAAGAGAACGGCCGATATATCGGCCAGTGTGTACGGGCCTTAAGGCCTATGTTGTAGTAAGGTTATACGGCGCAGCAAACAGCAAGCATTTATAATATCGGCTACCTTTACAGGGACATAGAGAGGCACACTGCTGGAGTTCTCAAGGCACCTACACCCGCTATTCTTAGTTTAAAAGTACAGATGTGTCCTCATACATCTATCCTCAATATGCCACGCAGTGGGAGATGCATGGCGCAAGTGAGCTGACTGGTCCTGTGCAACTCTGCTAGCGTTGGGTGACTTTTATTGCTGAAAAAGCATCTAAGTCATGACTAGGATGCACAAAGAGACTGTGCTGATCAATTTGATATGCAGCACTTGCATTTCTGTATGCGACTGAGTCTGTATATGAAGCACAATGGAACTTGACGTGAGAAAAAGCTGCGCCTGCTGTATCATAGCACTTCGTATTCAGAGGGTGATTCAGACCTGATCGCTGGGCTGCTAAATTTGTTGTGCTGCATTCAGATAGTCGCCGCCCAAGGGGAATGTATATTCTAGTGATGAGCGGGTTCGGTTTCCGAGAAACCGAACCCACCCGAGCTTTACCTTTTTCTACACGGGTCCGAGCAGACTCGGATCCTCCCGCCTTGCTCGGCTAACCCGAGCGCGCCCGAACGTCATCATCCCGCTGTCGGATTCTCGCGAGATTCGGATTCTATATAAGCAGCCGCGCGTTGCCGCCATTTTCACACGTGCATTGAGATTGATAGGGAGAGGACGTGGCTGGCGTCCTCTCCGTTTATAATTGTAGAAGAGACAGTTGATTGCTTGTTTTATTACTAATTGTGGGGAGGATAGGGGAGCAGCTGTTAGGACTCGGAGTAGAGTGCAGAGTTTTGCTGATAGTGACCACCAGTTTTTTTTTATCCGTTCTCTGCCTAAAAAATGCTCCATACCATATCTGTGCTCAGTGTGCTGCATGATATATCTGTGCTGAGTGCTCACACTGCTTAATTGTGGGGACTGTGGAGCAGCTATAGCAGGAGTACAGTGCACAGTTTTGCTGACAGTGACCACCAGTATACGTTTGTCTGCCTGAAAAACACTCCTGTGGTGGCTTTTTTTTATACTAGTTTAGCAGTCTGCTGACAGTGTCCACCAGGTCCATTATACTGTATATAGCAGTACGGTAGGCCACTGCTGTACCTACCTCTGTGTCGTCAGTCACTCGTCATCCATTAATAATAATAAGTATATCTACATTGTATACCTGTGGTGGCTTTTTTTCTTTATACTAGTTTAGCAGTTTGCTGACAGTGTCCACCAGGTCCAATTATTATACTGTATATAGCTGTACCTACCTCTGTGTCGTCACTCGTCGTCCATAAGTATACTATCCATCCATCTACATTGTATACCTGTGGTGGCTTTTTTTTTTATACTAGTAGTACTAGTTTAGCAGTCTGCTGACAGTGTCCACCAGGTCCATTATACTGTATATAGCAGTACGGTAGGCCACTGCTGTACCTACCTCTGTGTCGTCAGTCACTCGTCCATAAGTATACTATCCATCCATCTACATTGTATACCTGTGGTGGCTTTTTTTTTTATACTAGTTTAGCAGTTTGCTGACAGTGTCCACCAGGTCCATTTATTATACTGTATATAGCAGTACGGTAGGCCACTGCTGCACCTACCTCTGTGTCGTCACTCGTCGTCCATAAGTATACTATCCATCCATCTACATTGTATACCTGTGGTGGCTTTTTTTCTTTATACTAGTTTAGCAGTTTGCTGACAGTGTCCACCAGGTCCATTTATTATACTGTATATAGCAGTACGGTAGGCCACTGCTGTACCTACCTCTGTGTCGTCAATCGTCGTCCATAAGTATACTATCCATCCATCTACATTGTATACCTGTGGTGCCTTTTAGTTGTGCGCATTAAAATATGGAGAACAAAAATGTGGAGGTTAAAAAAATAGGGAAAGATCAAGATCCACTTCCACCTCGTGCTGAAGCTGCTGCCACTAGTCATGGCCGAGACGATGAAATGCCATCAACGTCGTCTGCCAAGGCCGATGCCCAATGTCATAGTACAGAGCATGTAAAATCCAAAACACAAAAGATCAGTAAAATGACCCAAAAATCAAAATTAAAAGCGTCTGAGGAGAAGCGTAAACTTGCCAATATGCCATTTACGACACAGAGTGGCAAGGAACGGCTGAGGCCCTGGCCTATGTTCATGGCTAGTGGTTCAGCTTCACATGAGGATGGAAGCACTCATCCTTTCGCTAGAAAAAAGAAAAGACTTAAGCTGGCAAAAGCACAGCAAAGAACTGTGCGTTCTTCGAAATCACAAATCCCCAAGGAGAGTCCAATTGTGTCGGTTGCGATGCCTGACCTTCCTCTTTTTTCTTTCATTTTTCTTTGCATCATGTGCTGTTTGGGGAGTATTTTTTTGAAGGGCCATCCTGCGTGACACTGCAGTGCCACTCCTAGATGGGCCAGATGTTTGTGTCGGCCACTTGGGTCGCTTATCTTAGTCACACAGCTACCTCATTGCGCCTCTTTTTTTCTTTGCATCATGTGCTGTTTGGGGACAATTTTTTTGAAGGGCCATCCTGTCTGACACTGCAGTGCCACTCCTAGATGGGCCAGATGTTTGTGTCGGCCACTTGGGTCGCTTATCTTAGTCACACAGCTACCTCATTGCGCCTCTTTTTTTCTTTACATCATGTGCTGTTTGGGGAGTATTTTTTGAAGGGCCATCCTGCGTGACACTGCAGTGCCACTCCTAGATGGGCCAGGTGTTTGTGTCGGCCACTAGGGTCGCTTAGCTTAGTCACACAGCTACCTCATTGCGCCTCTTTTTTTCTTTGCGTCATGTGCTGTTTGGGGAGTATTTTTTTGAAGGGCCATCCTGCGTGACACTGCAGTGCCACTCCTAGATGGGCCAGATGTTTGTGTCGGCCACTTGGGTCGCTTATCTTAGTCACACAGCTACCTCATTGCGCCTCTTTTTTTCTTTGCATCATGTGCTGTTTGGGGACAATTTTTTTGAAGGGCCATCCTGTCTGACACTGCAGTGCCACTCCTAGATGGACCAGGTGTTTGTGTCGGCCACTAGGATCGCTTAGCTTAGCCATCCAGCGACCTCGGTGCAAATTTTAGGACTAAAAATAATATTGTGAGATGTGAGGTGTTCAGAATAGACTGAAAATGAGTGGAAATTATGGTTATTGAGGTTAATAATACTATGGGATCAAAATGACCCCCAAATTCTATGATTTAAGCTGTTTTTTAGGGTTTTTTGAAAAAAACACCCGAATCCAAAACACACCCGAATCCGACAAAAAAATTTTCGGTGAGGTTTTGCCAAAACGCGTCCGAACCCAAAACACGGCCGCAGAACCGAACCCAAAACCAAAAGACAAAACCCGAAAAATTTCCGGTGCACATCACTAGTATATTCACCGTGCAAGTGTGCAATTGCATGTGTAAAGGGGAGAAAAAAGGCTGTCATGGCGCAACTACCAGCTGCCACCAAGGAGTGTGTAAGTCTCCAAAATTATACATCAAGGACAAAGAGGAGATGGCGCTTGGGGTTATCGAATCAGAATAATCACATGAACACTGTAGTTATATTTAAAAACCATTAAACATTTATTATAAAATTTGACATACAATATTTAAACAAGACTGTAAATATATTGCAGACAGCCACATAGGAAATCCTAGTATTAGCAGTCTTTAGTGGCATTAGGACTGGTCCATATAGAAAAAACAATGCAGTCCTAACTCCTCATTCAAATTGTGAGGCTTTTTAATATTCCCAATCCTTTGGAGCGCACAGACAGATTTGTACATGGTATAATAATAACAAAATTCTAAATCCGGTATATTACCCAGTAAATCCAAGATGATTCAATTAGTCTGAGGTATGCAGTCCGTACAATCAATTGGCAGAATGGCTTTGTTTGGTACAGGTAAGCTACTGCAACTTGGGATCAAGGTATTATTCTCAGAACTTTAAAGCTGGTCCGGATAGAGTGCTGAGTACAGATGGTGTCCAACGGTGATGATGAATATCAGTTATCGGCTCAACGCGTTTCCGTGTGGAACCTCCCACACCTTCATCAGGAGCATAACTGTATAATAACAATATGCCACGCAGTGGGAGATGCATGGCGCGAGTGTGCTGGTCCTATGCAAGTTTGCTAGCATTGGGTGTCTTTTATTGCCAAAAAAACATCTACTGTAAGTCATGACTAGGATGCACAAAGAGACTGTGTTGATTAATTTGATATGCAGCACTTGCATATCTGTATGCGACTGAGTCTGTATATGAAGCACAATGGAACTTGACGTGAGAAAAACCTGTGCCGCTGCATCGTAGCATTTCGTATTCAGAGGGTGATTCAGACCTGATCGCTGGGCTGCTAAATTTGTTGTGCTGCGTTCAGGTAGTCGCTGTCCAAGGGGAGTGTATATTCCCCGTGCAATTGTGTGATCGCATGTGTACGCTGAGCTGCCCAAAAAACCCTCCTTTAGCGGACAGCTGCAAATCTGTTCGCAACTCACTCACCAATGAATGATTTTTCCTGTGTGTGCAGTCTGTGCGCAGCCCAGGACTATCTCCTACAGTGCGATGAGAACAGGCTGATAGGGTCCCGAGCTGACGTCACATACCCGCACTAAAAACGATTGGGAATGCCTGCATTTTCCCTGACACTCCCAGTAAACTGTCAGTTACCACCCCAAAATGGCCTCTTCCTGTCAATCACCTTGCATACACCTGCGCGATCAAAATTTTCGCACCATTCTGACACTGACCAGCGAGGCCTGTCGTTTTTTGCCAACACGCATGCGCATTGCGGTGCATACGCATGCGCAGTCTATCTCTGATCGCCCACTGTGCAAAACGCACAGCAGCGATCAGCTCTGAATCACCCCCCTCAGTTTCAAAGACTCATTCGCACATATATATGCAAATGTCGCACATCAAATTAATCAGCAAAGTCTCCTGATGCTTTCTTATTCTGCCATGTTGTGTCTAAGGTGCATTTTCAGCAGAAAACGATGCATAAAGATGCCTATGTTTCACTGGACCTGACACACCATGAAAGGGTGTTTGGCGCGACTGCAGTAAAGATGTATGAGGACACATCTGTACATTCTCTTATCTCCCAACATTGCTATGCACGGAAGAGGAACCTCTAACGCAGTGAAGGGGGTGTCGTTTCATTGTGAAGGTGTGGGGTCTCACGGTGAAGGCGTGGCCTTGCAGCAAATCCCCGTTTTCATCAATGCGAGGGTGTGCCCAGCATCTCGCAGCCCCCAGGCTCTCCTTTAAGTGCGAATAGATGCCATGCTATACAGAGCAGCGGTAACAGTGCTCCCCCCGACCTTCCCCAAAAACGGGCACTGTGGCCTGCCGGACAGTCCCCCAAAGCACGGGATAGTTGGGAGGTATGCATTCTATCACACCCCTAGTAATTCTATGTTCATTTTAGTTAGCAGAGTTGCTGCAGCGATCACTTCTGAATTAGGCCCACTATTTTATGAGTCCTTCCAGTAGATTACAAACCATTGCCATATTCCAGCTTGAAAATGGTTTGTCAGTAATATTCCAGCTGTTTTCCCTTTAATAATACACATTCTGAAAAACAGTAATTTTGCCAAATTGCTTAATAAATTGACTTGGCAAGATACAAGGCAAGATTTTACCATTACTGCATATACAAATTCCTGAGATATAAAAATATCATCCTAACACCAGATAAGATACATCCAGTTTTTTCTAGTTACAATTTCCACAAGCCCGTTACTGTACAAGCAGAGCCGGATTTACCGCATACTTGCCTACTTTTGAAAACTAGTTTCAGGGAGATTGCAAGTCGTAGCAGAATGTGCGGTGTGCCGTTTAGGGGGCGTGTCATGTACCACCCAAAGTGTGTATCTAGCTCCACCAATGGACTGGTGAGGTTACTTAATTTTATTTAAAAATCACCCTTTGCTCCCTCCTGTAATGACCCTGGTAACTTATACTGTAAATGAGAACTTGCATATACAACTGTACAAATAACATTTATTCATTTTAAGATGGGCCACTGTGAGCTTGGCTTCATTTGTACAGTAACCCAAGACCCAAATGCTGGCAGATGAAAGGGAAGTAAATGGGTGCTGAGTGTCACAGCATTGCCTGCCCCCAGATAGAGCACTCACTGATAGCCATGGATCACTGTCAGTGAGTGCCCTATCAGAGTGCAGCTAATGCCTGTGACACTCAGCACCCAGTCTCTTCCCATTCTCCTGCCCAACCACCACGAACCCTATTATGCAGTTCTGGTTTACTTAAGTCCCTTAAATTTTAACAGGCCACTGTGGGGGGAGAAGAGGCCAACACTGCGGCTCACACTGCCACCAAGCACACTAGCCTCCGCTTATGCTACACACTAGAAGAATTGAAATAATTGCAGGCACACAGCAATATATACTTATATAGCAGCTGCTTCAAAGGTGCCAGCCCTAATAAATGGTAACAACAAAACAAAGAATTTAAGCAGCGCTGACATTTGCATAAGAAGTAAGAACCAAGTAAAAGCCAATTCAGCTCTATTATTATAAGTAGATATAGCAATTTATTTACACATCAAAAGAACTTAAATGTATTAAACGGATGTAAACCGCTGGTACCGGAACAAGATTAATCTATAAAAAAATTGAAAAAGTTACAATGCAACATGTAACATATTCCCATCCATCAAAACAGTTGTATGCTACATGGTTGCAACCAATTAACACATTTGTGACTAGAGATGAGCGGGTTCAGTTCTCAGAGAACAGACCCCCCCCCCCCCCCCCACCCGAACTCCACGTGGTTTACATGGGTCTGGGGCAGCCTCGGTTCTTCCCGCCTGACTCGGAAAACCCGAACGAGGCAAAACGTCATCATCCCGCTGTCGTATTCTCGCGAGATTTGGATTCCATATAAAGAGCCGCGCGTCGCCGCCATTTTCACTCGTGCATTGTCGAGAGAGCGAGAGGACGTGGCTACGTTCTCTGAGTGGAAAGCTCAATATCAGCTCAATATCAGTGCTGCATTGTGGTGACCAGTATACTACAGTACAATACTCCAGTGCTGCATCTCGCTGCTCAGTGTCAGTTCTAGTATCCTCATCAGTGCTCAGTATCAGTGCTCATTATCTGTGCTGCATTGTTGTGACCAGTATACTACAGTACAATAGTCCAGTGCTGCATCTCGCTGCTCAGTGTCAGTTCTAGTATCCTCATCAGTGCTCATTGTCTTGCTGCTGCATTGTGGTGACCAGTATACTACAGTACAATAGTCCAGTGCTGCATGTCGTTGCCCAGTGTCAGTTCTAGTATCCTCATCAGTGCTCAGTATCACTACTCATTGTCTTGTGCTGCATTGTGGTGACCAGTATACTACAGTACAATAGTCCAGTGCTGTTCTTGCTGCCCAGTGTCAGTTCTAGCATCCTCATCAGTGTTCAGTATCTCTACTCATTGTCTTGTGCTGCATTGTGGTGACCAGTATACTACAGTACAATAGTCCAGTGCTGTTCTCGCTGCCCAGTGTCAGTTCTAGTATCCTCATCAGTGTTCAGTATCTCTACTCATTGTCTTGTGCTGCATTGTGGTGACCAGTGTACTACAATACAATAGTCTAGTGCTGTTCTCGCTGCCCAGTGTCAGTTCTAGTATCCTCATCAGTGCTCAGTATCACTACTCATTGTCTTGTGCTGCATTGTGGTGACCAGTATACTACAGTACAATAGTCCAGTGCTGCATGTCGTTGCCCAGTGTCAGTTCTAGTATCCTCATCAGTGCTCAGTATCACTACTCATTGTCTTGTGCTGCATTGTGGTGACCAGTATACTACAGTACAATAGTCCAGTGCTGTTCTCGCTGCCCAGTGTCAGTTCTAGTATCCTCATCAGTGCTCAGTATCACTACTCATTGTCTTGTGCTGCATTGTGGTGACCAGTATACTACAGTACATTACTAAGAGTCCAGTGTCTTGTGCTGCATCTTGCTGCTGTAGGGTGCTGTGGTAGTGTCCTGTCACTGTGCATAGGTCATCATCATTCCAGTCACAGTGGTATCTGCTATCTATCTAGTGGTATCTAATTCCAGACATTACTGCCGCCTAATTCCAGATATATTACTGGCATATAATTCCACACATGAAAAAATGGAGAACAAAAATGTGGAGGATAAAATAGGGAAAGATCAAGATCCACTTCCACCTCGTGCTGAAGCTGCTGCCACTAGTCATGGCCGAGACGATGAAATGCCATCAACGTCATCTGCCAAGGCCGATGCAAATGTCATAGTAGAGAGCATGTCAAATACAAAGAAAAAATTTTCAGTAAAATGACCCACAAATCAAAATTAAAAGCGTCTGAGGAGAAGCGTAAACTTGCCAATATGCCATTTACGACACGGAGTGGCAAGGAACGGCTGAGGCCCTGTCCTATGTTCATGGCTAGTGGTTCAGCTTCACATAAGGATGGAAGCACTCATCCTCCCACTAGAAAAATTAAAAGAGTTAAGATGGCAAAAGCACAGCAAAGAACTGTGCGTTCTTCTAAATCACAAATCCCCAAGGAGAGTCCAATTGTGTCGGTTGCGATGCCTGACCTTCCCAACACTGGACGGGAAGAGGTGGCACCTTACACCATTTGCATGCCCCCTGCAAGTGCTGGAAGGAGCACCCGCAGTCCATTTCCTGATAGTCAAATTGAAGATGTCACTGTTGAAGTACACCAGGATGAGGATATGGGTGTTGCTGGTGCTGGGGAGGAAATTGACCAGGAGGATTCTGATGGTGAGGTGGTTTGTTTAAGTCAGGCACCCGGGGAGACACCTGTTGTCCGTGGGACGAATATGGCCATTGACATGCCTGGTCAAATTACAAAAAAAATCAGCTCTTCGGTGTGGAATTATTTCAACAGAAATGCGGACAACTGGTGTCAAGCCGTGTGTTGCCTTTGTCAAGCTGTAATAAGTAGGGGTAAGGACGATAACCACCTAGGATCATCCTCCCTTATAAGTCACCTGGAGCGCATTCATCAGAAGTCATTGACAAGTTCAAAAACTTTGAATGACAGCGGAAGCAGTCCACTGACAACTAAATCACTTCTTCCTCTTGTACCCAAGCTCCTGCAAACCACACCACCAACTCCCTCAATGTCAATTTCCTCCTTAGACAGGAACGCCAATAGTCCTGCAGGCCATGTCACTGGCAAGTCTGATGAGTCCTCTGCTAACTGGGATTCCTCCGATGGATCCTTGAGTGTAACGCCTACTGCTGCTGGCGCTGCTGTTGTTGCTGCTGGGAGTCGATCGTCATCCCAGAGGGGAAGTCGGAAGACCACTTGTACTACTTCCAGTAAGCAATTGACTGTCCAACAGTCCTTTGCGAGGAAGATGAAATATCACAGCAGTCATCCTGTTGCAAAGCGGATAACTCAGGCCTTGACAACTATGTTGGTGTTAGACGTGCGTCCGGTATCCGCCATTAGTTCACAGGGACTTAGAGAATTGCTTGAGGTAGTGTGTCCCCGGTACCAAATACCATCTAGGTTCCACTTCCCTAGGCAGGCGATACCTAGAATGTACACAGACGTCAGAAAAAGAGTCACCAGTGTCCTAAAAAATGCAGTTGTACCCACTGTCCATTTAACCACGGACATGTGGACAAGTGGAGCAGGGCAGACTAAGGACTATACGACTGTGACAGCCCACTGGGTAGATGTATTGCCTCCATCAGCAACAACAGCAGCAGCGGCACCAGTAGCAGCATCTCGCAAACGCCAACTCGTTCCTAGGCAGGCTACGCTTTGTATCACCGCTTTCCATAAGAGGCACACAGCTGACAACCTCTTACGGAAACTGAGGAACATCATCGCAGATTGGCTTACCCCAATTGGACTCTCCTGGGGATTTGTGACATTGGACAACGCCACCAATATTGTGCGTGCATTACATCTGGGCAAATTTCAGTACGTCCCATGTTTTGCACATACAATGAATTTGGTGGTGCAGAATTTTAAAAAAACCGACAGGGGTGTGCAGGAGATGCTGTCGGTGGCCCGAAGAATTGCGGGCCACTTTCGGCATTCAGCCACCGCGTGCCGAAGACTGGAGCACCAGCAAACACTCTTGAACATGCCCTGCCATCAGCTGAAGCAAGAGGTGGTAATGAGGTGGAATTCAACCCTCTATATGCTTCAGAGGATGGAGGAGCAGCAAAATGCCATTCAAGCCTATACATCTGCCTACGATAAAGGCAAAGGAGGGAGAATGAACCTGCGCAGTGGAGAATGATTTCAACGTTGTGCAAGGTTCTCCGACCCTTTGAACTTGCCACACGTGAACTCAGTTCAGACACTGCCAGCCTGAGTCAGGTCATTCCCCTCATCAGGCTTTTGCAGAAGCAGCTGGAAAGATTGAAGGAGGAGCTAAAACGGTGCGATTCTGCTAGGCATGTGGGACTTGTGGATGGAGCGCTTCATTCGCTTAACCAGGATTCACGGGTGGTCAATCTATTGAAATCACTACATTTTGGCCACCGTGCTCGATCCTAGGTTTAAAGCCTACGTTGTATCTCTCTTTCCGGCAGACACAAGTCTGCAGATGTTCAAAGACCTGCTGGTGAGACACTTGTCAAGTCAAGCGGAACGTGACCCGCCAACAGCTCCTCATTCATTTTCTACCGCCACTGGAGCTGCCAGAAAAAGGATAAAATTTCCAAAACCACCCGCTGGCGGTGATGCAGCGAAAACTGACATCTGGTCCAGACTGAAGGACCTGCCAACGATTACTGACATGTCGTCTACTGTCACTGCATATGATTCTGTCACCATTGAAAGAATGGTGGAGGATTATATGAGTGACAGCATCCAAGTAGGCATGTCAGACAGTCCGTACGTATACTGGCAGGAAAAAGGGGCAATTTGGGGGCCCTTGCACAAACTGGCTTTATTTTACCTAAGTTGCCCCCCCCCCCTCCCCCTCCAGTGTGTAACCGAAAGTGTGTTTAGTGCAGCCGGTAACCTTGTCAGCGATCGGCGTAGGAGGTTACTTCCAGAAAATGTGGAGAAGATGATGTTAATCAAAATTAATTATAATCAATTCCTCCGTAGAGGCATTTACCAGCAATTGCCTCCAGAAAGTACACAGGGACCTGTGATGGTGGATTCCAGTGGGGACGAATTAATACTCTGTGAGGAGGGGGATGTACACAGTGAAAGGGGTGAGGAATCGGACGATGAGGAGGAGGTGGACATCCTGCCTCTGTAGAGCCAGTTTGTGCAAGGAGAGATTGATTGCTTATTTTTTGGTGGGGGCCCAAACCAACCAGTCATTTCAGCCACAGTTGTGTGGCAGACCCTGTTGCTGAAATGATGGGTTTGTTAAAGTGTGCATGTCCTGTTTATAAAACATAAGGGTGGGTGGGAGACAATTCCATCTTGCACCTCTTTCTTTTATTTATTTATTTATCTTTGCAGTGCCACTCCTAGATGGGCCAGGTGTTTGTGCCGCCCACTTGGGTCGTTTAGCTTAGTCATCCAGCGACCTCAGTGCAAATTTTAGGACTAAAAACAATATTGTGAGGTGTTCAGAATAGACTGGAAATTAGTGAAAATTATGGTTATTGAGGTTAATTATACTATAGGATCAAAATTACCCCCAAATTCTATGATTTAATCTGTTTTTGAAGGTTTTTTTAAAAAAAAAAAACCGAATCCAAAACGCACCCGAATCTGACAAAAATTCTTAAGGGAGGTTTTGCCAAAATGCGTCCGAATCCAAAAGACGACCGCGGAACCGAATCCAAAACCAGAACACAACACCCGAAAAATGCCCGCTGCACATCTCTATTTGTGACCACTGCAAGTTATACAAATATAGAATGTCTAATCAGGTTCACTTGAATAAAAAAAAGTGTCTTTGAAAGTCCAACCAATAGTCCGGATAAGTAGGACTATATAAGAAAGAGTACAGTACACAATTAGAGAAGAGAGTTGTGACCCTTATCCAATGAAGAATTCTCCTTAAAAATAGTAATTAGCCAAAAGCACTGCACATTAATTTCATTAGTCTAAAAAGCTGTGGCCAGGTTGGGTACGGGATCCCGACAGTCATAATCCTGACACATTTTTGTACTGTAACCCTTACCCTCCCCCTAAACTATCCCTCCTGCAGCCTGACCCTAACCTCCCTCTCCTACAGCCTAAACCTCCTCCTAATGCCTAACCCTGATCTCCCCTCCCGCAGCCTAACCCTCCCCATATGCCTAACCCTAACTCTTCCCATCCGCAGCCTAACCCTAACCCTCCTCCTAGTGCCTAACCCTAATGGTGCCCATACACTTGTGAGATTATCGGCAGTGGAGCACCCAGGGGGGTTTCCGAGCACCCAGAAACCCCCCTCCACCCAAAAAATATATATTTTTTTTCTTGCTGCATGAGTTATATTATAGAGATGAGCGGGTTCGGTTCCTCGGAATCCGAACCCGCCCGAACTTCATGATTTTTTACACGGATCCGAGCGACTCGGATCTTCCCGCCTTGCTCGGTTAACCCGAGCGCGCCCGAACGTCATCATGACGCTGTCGGATTCTCGCGAGGCTCGGATTCTATAGCGAGACTCGGATTCTATATAAGGAGCCGCGCGTCGCCGCCATTTTACACGTGCATTGAGATTGATAGTGAGAGGACGTGGCTGGCGTCCTCTCCGTTTAGAGAAGAAATAGATAGGAGAGTGAGAGTGAGACAGTGACACTTCATTTACTGGAGCTTAGGAGGAGTACTCAGACAGAGAGTGCAGAATTTTGCTGATAGTATTAGTTAGTTATACTAGTGACAGAGTGAGACAGTGACACTTCATTTACTGGAGCTTAGGAGGAGTACTCAGACAGAGAGTGCAGAATTTTGCTGATAGTATTAGTTAGTTATACTAGTGACTGACCAGTGACCACCAGTGCAGTTTTATATTATTTAATATAATCCGTTCTCTGCCTGAAAAAACGATACACAGTGACTCAGTCACATACCATATCTGTGCTCAGCCCAGTGTGCTGCATCATCTATGTATAATATCTGACTGTGCTCACACAGCTTAATTGTGGGGGAGACTGGGGAGCAGTTAGGTTATAGCAGGAGCCAGGAGTACATATTAAAATTAAACAGTGCACACTTTTTTTCTGCAGGAGTGCCACTGCCAGTGTGACTGACCAGTGACCTGACCACCAGTATAGTATACTATATTGTATTGTGATTGACTGTCTGCCTGTAAAAGTTAAACACACGTCGTGTGACTTGTGTGGTGTTTTTTTATTCTATAAAATAAAAAACTCATTCTGCTGACAGACAGTGTCCAGCAGGTCCGTCATTATATAATATATACCTGTCCGGCTGCAGTAGTGATATATATATATTTTTTATATCATTATTTATCATCCAGTCGCAGCAGACACAGTACGGTAGTTCACGGCTGTAGCTACCTCTGTGTCGGCACTCGGCAGTCCATCCATAATTGTATACCACCTACCCGTGTTTTTTTTTTTCTTTCTTCTTTATACATACTACATCTCATTATCATCCAGTCTATATTAGCAGCAGACACAGTACAGTACGGTAGTCCACGGCTGTAGCTACCTCTGTGTCGGCACTCGGCAGTCCGTCCATAATTGTATACCACCTACCCGTGGTTTTTTTTTTCTTTCTTCTTTATACATACTACATCTCATTATCATCCAGTCTATATTAGCAGCAGACACAGTACAGTACGGTAGTCCACGGCTGTAGCTACCTCTGTGTCGGCACTCGGCAGTCCGTCCATAATTGTATACCACCTACCCGTGGTTTTTTTTTTCTTTCTTCTTTATACATACTACATCTCATTATCAACCAGTCTATATTAGCAGCAGACACAGTACGGTAGTCCACGGCTGTAGCTACCTCTGTGTCGGCACTCGGCAGTCCGTCCATAATTGTATACCACCTACCCGTGGTTTTTTTTTTCTTTCTTCTTTATACATACTACATCTCATTATCATCCAGTCTATATTAGCAGCAGACACAGTACAGTACGGTAGTCCACGGCTGTAGCTACCTCTGTGTCGGCACTCGGCAGTCCGTCCATAATTGTATACCACCTACCCGTGGTTTTTTTTTTCTTTCTTCTTTATACATACTACATCTCATTATCATCCAGTCTATATTAGCAGCAGACACAGTACAGTACGGTAGTCCACGGCTGTAGCTACCTCTGTGTCGGCACTCGGCAGTCCGTCCATAATTGTATACCACCTACCCGTGGTTTTTTTTTTCTTTCTTCTTTATACATACTACATCTCATTATCAACCAGTCTATATTAGCAGCAGACACAGTACGGTAGTCCACGGCTGTAGCTACCTCTGTGTCGGCACTCGGCAGTCCGTCCATAATTGTATACCACCTACCCGTGGTTTTTTTTTTCTTTCTTCTTTATACATACCACATCTCATTATCATCCAGTCTATATTAGCAGCAGACACAGTACAGTACGGTAGTCCACGGCTGTAGCTACCTCTGTGTCGGCACTCGGCAGTCCATCCATAATTGTATACCACCTACCCGTGGTTTTTTTTTCTTTCTTCTTTATACATACTACATCTCATTATCATCCAGTCTATATTATCAGCAGACACAGTACAGTACGGTAGTCCACGGCTGTAGCTACCTCTGTGTCGGCACTCGGCAGTCCGTCCATAATTGTATACCACCTACCCGTGGTTTTTTTTTTCTTTCTTCTTTATACATACTACATCTCATTATCAACCAGTCTATATTAGCAGCAGACACAGTACGGTAGTCCACGGCTGTAGCTACCTCTGTGTCAGCACTCGGCAGTCCGTCCATAATTGTATACCACCTACCCGTGTTTTTTTTTTCTTTCTTCTTTATACATACTACATCTCATTATCATCCAGTCTATATTAGCAGCAGACACAGTACAGTACGGTAGTCCACGGCTGTAGCTACCTCTGTGTCGGCACTCGGCAGTCCGTCCATAATTGTATACCACCTACCCGTGGTTTTTTTTTCTTTCTTCTTTATACATACTACATCTCATTATCATCCAGTCTATATTAGCAGCAGACACAGTACAGTACGGTAGTCCACGGCTGTAGCTACCTCTGTGTCGGCACTCGGCAGTCCATCCATAATTGTATACCACCTACCCGTGGTTTTTTTTTTCTTTCTTCTTTATACATACTACATCTCATTATCATCCAGTCTATATTAGCAGCAGACACAGTACAGTACGGTAGTCCACGGCTGTAGCTACCTCTGTGTCGGCACTCGGCAGTCCATCCATAATTGTATACTAGTATCCATCCATCTCCATTGTTTACCTGAGGTGCCTTTTAGTTGTGCCTATTAAAATATGGAGAACAAAAATGTTGAGGTTCCAAAATTAGGGAAAGATCAAGATCCACTTCCACCTCGTGCTGAAGCTGCTGCCACTAGTCATGGCCGAGACGATGAAATGCCAGCAACGTCGTCTGCCAAGGCCGATGCCCAATGGCATAGTACAGAGCATGTCAAATCCAAAACACCAAATATCAGTAAAAAAAGGACTCCAAAACCTAAAATAAAATTGTCGGAGGAGAAGCGTAAACTTGCCAATATGCCATTTACCACACGGAGTGGCAAGGAACGGCTGAGGCCCTGGCCTATGTTCATGGCTAGTGGTTCAGCTTCACATGAGGATGGAGGCACTCAGCCTCTCGCTAGAAAAATGAAAAGACTCAAGCTGGCAAAAGCAGTAGCACCGCAAAGAACTGTGCGTTCTTCGAAATCCCAAATCCACAAGGAGAGTCCAATTGTGTCGGTTGCGATGCCTGACCTTCCCAACACTGGACGTGAAGAGCATGCGCCTTCCACCATTTGCACGCCCCCTGCAAGTGCTGGAAGGAGCACCCGCAGTCCAGTTCCTGATAGTCAGATTGAAGATGTCAGTGTCGAAGTACACCAGGATGAGGAGGATATGGGTGTTGCTGGCGCTGGGGAGGAAATTGACCAGGAGGATTCTAATGGTGAGGTGGTTTGTTTAAGTCAGGCACCCGGGGAGACACCTGTTGTCCGTGGGAGGAATATGGCCGTTGACATGCCTGGTGAAAATACCAAAAAAATCAGCTCTTCGGTGTGGAAGTATTTCACCAGAAATGCGGACAACATTTGTCAAGCCGTGTGTTCCCTTTGTCAAGCTGTAATAAGTAGGGGTAAGGACGTTAACCACCTCGGAACATCCTCCCTTATACGTCACCTGCAGCGGATTCATAATAAGTCAGTGACAAGTTCAAAAACTTTGGCCGACAGCGGAAGCAGTCCACTGACCAGTAAATCCCTTCCTCTTGTAACCAAGCTCACGCAAACCACCCCACCAACTCCCTCAGTGTCAATTTCCTCCTTCCCCAGGAATGCCAATAGTCCTGCAGGCCATGTCACTGGCAATTCTGACGAGTCCTCTCCTGCCTGGGATTCCTCCGATGCATCCTTGCGTGTAACACCTACTGCTGCTGGCGCTGCTGTTGTTGCTGCTGGGAGTCGATGGTCATCCCAGAGGGGAAGTCGTAAGCCCACTTGTACTACTTCCAGTAAGCAATTGACTGTCCAACAGTCCTTTGCGAGGAAGATGAAATATCACAGCAGTCATCCTGCTGCAAAGCGGATAACTGAGGCCTTGACAACTATGTTGGTGTTAGACGTGCGTCCGGTATCCGCCGTTAGTTCACAGGGAACTAGACAATGTATTGAGGCAGTGTGCCCCCGTTACCAAATACCATCTAGGTATTCTTCTCTAGGCAGGCGATACCGAGAATGTACACGGACGTCAGAAAAAGACTCACCAGTGTCTTAAAAAATGCAGTTGTACCCAATGTCCACTTAACCACGGACATGTGGACAAGTGGAGCAGGGCAGGGTCAGGACTATATGACTGTGACAGCCCACTGGGTAGATGTATGGACTCCCGCCGCAAGAACAGCAGCGGCGGCACCAGTAGCAGCATCTCGCAAACGCCAACTCTTTCCTAGGCAGGCTACGCTTTGTATCACCGGTTTCCAGAATACGCACACAGCTGAAAACCTCTTACGGCAACTGAGGAAGATCATCGCGGAATGGCTTACCCCAATTGGACTCTCCTGTGGATTTGTGGCATCGGACAACGCCAGCAATATTGTGTGTGCATTAAATATGGGCAAATTCCAGCACGTCCCATGTTTTGCACATACCTTGAATTTGGTGGTGCAGAATTTTTAAAAAAACGACAGGGGCGTGCAAGAGATGCTGTCGGTGGCCAGAAGAATTGCGGGACACTTTCGGCGTACAGGCACCACGTACAGAAGACTGGAGCACCACCAAAAACTACTGAACCTGCCCTGCCATCATCTGAAGCAAGAAGTGGTAACGAGGTGGAATTCAACCCTCTATATGCTTCAGAGGTTGGAGGAGCAGCAAAAGGCCATTCAAGCCTATACAATTGAGCACGATATAGGAGGTGGAATGTACCTGTCTCAAGCGCAGTGGAGAATGATTTCAACGTTGTGCAAGGTTCTGATGCCCTTTGAACTTGCCACGTGAAGTCAGTTCAGACACTGCCAGCCTGAGTCAGGTCATTCCCCTCATCAGGCTTTTGCAGAAGAAGCTGGAGACATTGAAGGAGGAGCTAACACGGAGCGATTCCGCTAGGCATGTGGGACTTGTGGATGGAGCCCTTAATTCGCTTAACAAGGATTCACGGGTGGTCAATCTGTTGAAATCAGAGCACTACATTTTGGCCACCGTGCTCGATCCTAGATTTAAAGCCTACCTTGGATCTCTCTTTCTGGCAGACACAAGTCTGCTGGGGTTGAAAGACCTGCTGGTGAGAAAATTGTCAAGTCAAGCGGAACGCGACCTGTCAACAACATCTCCTCCTTCACATTCTCCCGCAACTGGGGGTGCGAGGAAAAGGCTCAGAATTCCGAGCCCACCCGCTGGCGGTGATGCAGGGCAGTCTGGAGCGACTGCTGATGCTGACATCTGGTCCGGACTGAAGGACCTGACAACGATTACGGACATGTCGTCTACTGTCACTGCATATGATTCTCTCCCCATTGAAAGAATGGTGGAGGATTATATGAGTGACCGCATCCAAGTAGGCACGTCACACAGTCCGTACTTATACTGGCAGGAAAAAGAGGCAATTTGGAGGCCCTTGCACAAACTGGCTTTATTCTACCTAAGTTGCCCTCCCACAAGTGTGTACTCCGAAAGAGTGTTTAGTGCCGCCGCTCACCTTGTCAGCAATCGGCGTACGAGGTTACATCCAGAAAATGTGGAGAAGATGATGTTCATTAAAATGAATTATAATCAATTCCTCCGCGGAGACATTGACCAGCAGCAATTGCCTCCACAAAGTACACAGGGAGCTGAGATGGTGGATTCCAGTGGGGACGAATTGATAATCTGTGAGGAGGGGGATGTACACGGTGATATATCGGAGGATGATGATGAGGTGGACATCTTGCCTCTGTAGAGCCAGTTTGTGCAAGGAGAGATTTATTGCTTCTTTTTGGGGGGGGTCCAAACCAACCCGTCATATCAGTCACAGTCGTGTGGCAGACCCTGTCACTGAAATGATGGGTTGGTTAAAGTGTGCATGTCCTGTTTATACAACATAAGGGTGGGTGGGAGGGCCCAAGGACAATTCCATCTTGCACCTCTTTTTTCTTTTATTTTTCTTTGCGTCATGTGCTGTTTGGGGAGGGTTTTTTGGAAGGGCCATCCTGCGTGACACTGCAGTGCCACTCCTAGATGGGCCCGGTGTTTGTGTCGGCCACTAGGGTCGCTTATCTTACTCACACAGTCAGCTACCTCATTGCGCCTCTTTTTTTCTTTGCGTCATGTGCTGTTTGGGGAGGGTTTTTTGGAAGGGACATCCTGCATGACACTGCAGTGCCACTCCTAGATGGGCCCGGTGTTTGTGTCGGCCACTAGGGTCGCTTATCTTACTCACACAGTCAGCTACCTCATTGCGCCTCTTTTTTTCTTTGCGTCATGTGCTGTTTGGGGAGGGTTTTTTGGAAGGGCCATCCTGCGTGACACTGCAGTGCCACTCCTAGATGGGCCCGGTGTTTGTGTCGGCCACTAGGGTCGCTTATCTTACTCACACAGTCAGCTACCTCATTGCGCCCCTTTTTTTCTTTGCGTCATGTGCTGTTTGGGGAGGGTTTTTTGGAAGAGCCATCCTGCGTGACACTGCAGTGCCACTCCTAGATGGGCCCGGTGTTTGTGTCGGCCACTAGGGTCGCTTATCTTACTCACACAGTCAGCTACCTCATTGCGCCTCTTTTTTTTCTTTGCGTCATGTGCTGTTTGGGGAGGGTTTTTTGGAAGGGCCATCCTGCGTGACACTGCAGTGCCACTCCTAGATGGGCCCGGTGTTTGTGTCGGCCACTAGGGTCGCTTATCTTACTCACACAATCAGCTACCTCATTGCGCCTCTTTTTTTCTTTGCGTCATGTGCTGTTTGGGGAGGGTTTTTTGGAAGGGCCATCCTGCGTGACACTGCAGTGCCACTCCTAGATGGGCCCGGTGTTTGTGTCGGCCACTAGGGTCGCTTATCTTACTCACACAGTCAGCTACCTCATTGCGCCTCTTTTTTTCTTTGCGTCATGTGCTGTTTGGGGAGGGTTTTTTGGAAGGGCCATCCTGCGTGACACTGCAGTGCCACTCCTAGATGGCCCCGGTGTTTGTGTTGGCCACTAGGGTCGCTTATCTTACTCACACAGTCAGCTACCTCATTGCGCCTCTTTTTTTCTTTGCGTCATGTGCTGTTTGGGGAGGGTTTTTTGGAAGGGACATCCTGCGTGACACTGCAGTGCCACTCCTAGATGGGCCCGGTGTTTGTGTCGGCCACTAGGGTCGCTTATCTTACTCACACAGTCAGCTACCTCATTGCGCCTCTTTTTTTCTTTGCGTCATGTGCTGTTTGGGGAGGTTTTTTTGGAAGGGCCATCCTGCGTGACACTGCAGTGCCACTCCTAGATGGGCCCGGTGTTTGTGTCGGCCACTAGGGTCGCTTATCTTACTCACACAGTCAGCTACCTCATTGCGCCTCTTTTTTTCTTTGCGTCATGTGCTGTTTGGGGATGGTTTTTTGGAAGGGCCATCCTGCGTGACACTGCAGTGCCACTCCTAGATGGGCCCGGTGTTTGTGTCGGCCACTAGGGTCGCTTATCTTACTCACACAGTCAGCTACCTCATTGTGCCTCTTTTTTTCTTTGCGTCATGTGCTGTTTGGGGAGGGTTTTTTGGAAGGGACATCCTGCGTGACACTGCAGTGCCACTCCTAGATGGGCCCGGTGTTTGTGTCGGCCACTAGGGTCGCTTATCTTACTCACACAGCGACCTCGGTGCAAATTTTAGGACTAAAAATAATATTGTGAGGTGTGAGGTATTCAGAATAGACTGAAAATGAGTGGAAATTATGGTTTTTGAGGTTAATAATACTTTGGGATCAAAATGACCCCCAAATTCTATGATTTAAGCTGTTTTTTAGGGTTTTTTGAAAAAAACACCCGAATCCAAAACACACCCGAATCCGACAAAAAAAATTCGGTGAGGTTTTGCCAAAACGCGGTCGAACCCAAAACACGGCCGCGGAACTGAACCCAAAACCAAAACACAAAACCCGAAAAATTTCCGGCGCTCATCTCTATTATATTAATGGCTGTCTATCGTCCTCTGCAGCCTGCTGTCTTCCTGGTGGCACTTGTAAGTGCTTAATAAAAGTTTACTTTATTTTAATTATAGTACATATATATCCATGTGCATACATATATACACATGTATATACCAGGGACGTGCAGGCAGGGGAGGCAGTGCCTCCCCTGTCCCTAATCATTAAATTACATAGAAGATACTTATGACACAGATTCTGTGTCATAAGTATCTGTTATCCTTTATATCAGGGCTGGCCAAACCAGTCCTCGAGATCTACCAACAGTACACATTTTCCAGACCACCTAGCTGGTGCACAGGTGTAGTCATTACTAATTAAGATGTGCTGCATTCATTCCTAACTGACAATTCTACAGATCTCCAGGAGGCCTGGAAAACATGAACTGTTGGTAGATCTCGAGGACCGGTTTGGCCAGCCCTGCTTTATATCATTAAAAACATGTAAAAAAATGTTTTAAACTTGTTCGGAGGCACCGTTCTTGGTGCCTCCTGCTGTCAATATATAAGTGCCGGAAACGGGGGGCATGGCCAAACATCGGGCAGTAGAAGCCCATTGAAAAAAGCCAGATAAGCGGCACCCATAGAAGTGCCTCTGTGACAGGGGCGTGCTTTCAGCCCGTATGAAAGCATGCCCCTGTCACTAACACTGATGTGATTGGGCAGTGGGTAGGGCCGGACTGACTGCCCAGCACCAAACCACCACCCATTCCTGGGCTGGCTGACATGAGCAACACGCCCCCTGCCCCATACACGCACGCAGGCCCCCCCCCTGGCCGCCGAACGGCGCAGCTTACCGATTTATTTTTATTTTTAGATAACTTCACGGAGCCTCAGGCATGCTCTGAGGCTGCCGGCAGCATGATCCAGCTGCCTCCTATTGCACTGAGACGCTGGCTGAACACATAGGGGGAGCTAGCTGCAGAAGCAGCATGCAGCTTCTCCCAGGCAGATCTCCCAGTGGTGCTTTGCAAGAGCTGGCCGGATGTGCCAGTGAAATGTCCGACTCCTCTTCAGCTGTGCTGGTGTGTGTGCCATATGAGGGGGCTTACTCATGATGTTGGACAGTAGTGATGAGCGGGTTCGGTTCCTCTGAATCCGAACCCGCCCGAACTTCAGTTTTTTCTTCACGGGTCCGAGCGACTCGGATCTTCCCGCCTTGCTCGGTTAACCCGAGCGCGCCCGAACGTCATCATCCCGCTGTCGGATTCTCGCGAGACTCGGATTCTATATAAGGAGCCGCGCGTCGCCGCCATTTTCACACGTGCATTGAGAGTCATAGGGAGAGGACGTGGCTGGCGTCCTCTCCGTTTAGAGAAGAGAGAGACACAGTAGAGACGAGAGAGACACAGTATTTTGGGGAGCATTATTACTATTAGGAGGAGTACTACTATACTACTATACTACTTGCTGAAGTGATATAGATTAGATAGTGTGACTGTGTATTGTATTAATTATCTGACTTGTGGGGGAGACACTGACAGTGGGGAGCAGTTAGAGTCTGAGAGCAGGACTCAGGAGTACATATAACGTACAGTGCACACTTTTGCTGCCAGAGTCAGTGCCACACTGCCATTGTTGTGACCACACTGACCACCAGTATAATAATATATTTTGTGATTGTCTGCTTAGGACTCGGAGTACTAGTTGCAAGTTGCAACGTGACCTGACCACCAGTTTAATAATCAATCACCACCAGTTTAATATATATATATATATATATAGTATTCCAGAAAAGAACGGCACTGGAGGCAATGAACTCAAAGAACATGCAGTGTATTTTAAGCGACAGCTGTTTCAGGGCAGAACGCCCTTTCCTCAAGCAATGACACCAAATGCTGGACAATACAGACAAACACCACTTACCCCACATAAATACCCACAGAGGCATCGACGGCCGCGTCCTCCTCGCGGACCCGTTTCCGGAAACGAAGCCGCCGGGTCACTTCCGGTGAGCGCGTCACCCGTTACCATGGGGACCCGCAACTTGCGGTTCACCATTTCACTGCAGCGTCTCACAGGAGGCCAGTTCTGCTTCCTCTTCCGTCGGGGCACCAGCTGCGGGGGACGGCCAGATTCACCTCCACTGTAAAAGCAGTATTAAATGCACATGATAATCACAAACTCAAAGGGGAATAAACATGTATAGCAAAAAATACTACTAATTATGACATAAAAAATACATCACATATACATATAACATAAAACGAACATACAAAAAATGTTTGACTAGGAAAAACTGGGAATCCCTGGCCCCAAATATAGGGAACTTAACCAATCACTGCTGTGATTCCCAAGCAGACCCAGAATATACAATCAAATCAACCTAAATGGCATAATTAGTATGATGCAAGGAATATCCCACTATTTGACAGGACCAAAGCTTCGGTTCCTGATTATGAGTGGAACATTGTTGCAAGGCACAACTGTGCTAGTATTGATCCTGCCTGAATAATAATGGACACAACTGCCTAGCCAAATACATTCCAGTTGATTTTGTCGTTCAGGCCGCGAGGCCAGAACGTGTCCAATTTTAAGATCCACCGGGTCTCCTTTTCCAATAAGATCTTGGCCCTATCCCCTCCCCTGATGGACGATGGTACATGTTCGATACCGAAATATTTCAAAGAACTTAACGGGTGGCCCGCGGTCTTGAAGTGCCGGGCCACCGGCTGGTCTACGGGTTTACCTTCCAATATTAATTTTATGGCGGAACGATGTGCTGCCATACGTTCACTGAGTTTGCGTGTGGTTTGCCCAATGTAGTATAAACCACATGGGCAAACTATGACATACACAACAAACGCAGTGCTGCAAGTTATTACCTGTCTAATAGAGAATTTAAAATTCCTATGAGGATGTTGGAATTCTTTGCAAGACACCATGTAATTACATGTCGTACACTTGGGGCAACGGTAACACCCCGGGGCCTTTGTTTGTACATTGGATACAGGGACATTACCCATCCCTGTAATGTCGGTTCTAACAACCTTATCACGTAAGTTAGCTCCTCGTCTAAATGCAGCAATAGGTTTAATGTTTTTAAACGACGGCAACTCCGGGTCCGACGCTACAATAGGCCACAAGGCCTGTGTAGCTCTACGGATAATCGGGCTGGCCGTGGAGAAATCAGTGGCCCATGGAAGGATGCCACTAGGGTCTTTCTTTATAGGGTGTAACAACTGATCCCTGGACATCTGTAGCACCTGTTGTTTTTGTAACTGCAACACCGAACCATCATATCCTCTCGCTAAAAATGTAAGAATCATATCATCTAGGAGAGCCGGGACCTTGTCCCTGTCACTAGTGATGCGGGCTACCCGCATCATCTGGGACAGGGAAACTCCCTTTTTCAACGGCTTGGGGTGATGGCTGGAGGCCATCAACAATGTATTCCTGTCAGTTGGTTTGGAGAAAATTTCAGTGGAAATACGGCCCTCAGTAAGCATGATTTTAACATCCAAGAAGTTGGCCACCCTCTCATCACACGTATACGTGAATTTAATAGGAGAAGGGAGGGTATTAATTTCCAACATCAACTTCTGAAAAGCTTCGTTGAAAAAGGGAGTTTCCCTGTCCCAGATGATGCGGGTAGCCCGCATCACTAGTGACAGGGACAAGGTCCCGGCTCTCCTAGATGATATGATTCTTAAATTTTTAGCGAGAGGATATGATGGTTCGGTGTTGCAGTTACAAAAACAACAGGTGCTACAGATGTCCAGGGATCAGTTGTTACACCCTATAAAGAAAGACCCTAGTGGCATCCTTCCATGGGCCACTGATTTCTCCACGGCCAGCCCGATTATCCGTAGAGCTACACAGGCCTTGTGGCCTATTGTAGCGTCGGACCCGGAGTTGCCGTCGTTTAAAAACATTAAACCTATTGCTGCATTTAGACGAGGAGCTAACTTACGTGATAAGGTTGTTAGAACCGACATTACAGGGATGGGTAATGTCCCTGTATCCAATGTACAAACAAAGGCCCCGGGGTGTTACCGTTGCCCCAAGTGTACGACATGTAATTACATGGTGTCTTGCAAAGAATTCCAACATCCTCATAGGAATTTTAAATTCTCTATTAGACAGGTAATAACTTGCAGCACTGCGTTTGTTGTGTATGTCATAGTTTGCCCATGTGGTTTATACTACATTGGGCAAACCACACGCAAACTCAGTGAACGTATGGCAGCACATCGTTCCGCCATAAAATTAATATTGGAAGGTAAACCCGTAGACCAGCCGGTGGCCCGGCACTTCAAGACCGCGGGCCACCCGTTAAGTTCTTTGAAATATTTCGGTATCGAACATGTACCATCGTCCATCAGGGGAGGGGATAGGGCCAAGATCTTATTGGAAAAGGAGACACGGTGGATCTTAAAATTGGACACGTTCTGGCCTCGCGGCCTGAACGACAAAATCAACTGGAATGTATTTGGCTAGGCAGTTGTGTCCATTATTATTCAGGCAGGATCAATACTAGCACAGTTGTGCCTTGCAACAATGTTCCACTCATAATCAGGAACCGAAGCTTTGGTCCTGTCAAATAGTGGGATATTCCTTGCATCATACTAATTATGCCATTTAGGTTGATTTGATTGTATATTCTGAGTTTGCTTGGGAATCACAGCAGTGATTGGTTAAGTTCCCTATATTTGGGGCCAGGGATTCCCAGTTTTTCCTAGTCAAACATTTTTTGTATGTTCTTTTTATGTTATATGTATATGTGATGTATTTTTTATGTCATAATTAGTAGTATTTTGTGCTATACATGTTTATTCCCCTTTGAGTTTGTGATTATCATGTGCATTTAATACTGCTTTTACAGTGGAGGTGAATCTGGCCGTCCCCCGCAGCTGGTGCCCCGACGGAAGAGGAAGCAGAACTGGCCTCCTGTGAGACGCTGCAGTGAAATGGTGAACCGCAAGTTGCGGGTCCCCATGGTAACGGGTGACGCGCTCACCGGAAGTGACCCGGCGGCTTCGTTTCCGGAAACGGGTCCGCGAGGAGGACGCGGCCGTCGATGCCTCTGTGGGTATTTATGTGGGGTAAGTGGTGTTTGTCTGTATTGTCCAGCATTTGGTGTCATTGCTTGAGGAAAGGGCGTTCTGCCCTGAAACAGCTGTCGCTTAAAATACACTGCATGTTCTTTGAGTTCATTGCCTCCAGTGCCGTTCTTTTCTGGAATACTGTATGGACACTTTGAATGCAGCACGGAGGCTGGTTGTTACAGTTGATTTTGCGAGTGCCGACTGCTTTGCCTATATATATATATATATATATAATTGTATATAATATATATATATATATATATATATATATATATAATATTGTATACCACCTACCCGTGGTTTTTTTTTTTTCATTCTTCTTTATACATACTACTATAGTAGCTTACTGTAGCAGTCTGCGGTGCTGCTGACCTGACAGTGTCCAGCAGGTCCGTCATCAGTCATTACATAATAAATATATATAGTACCTGTCCGGCTGCAGTACTAGTGATATTATATTGATTTCATCTCATTATCAATAATTTATCATCCAGTCTAGACTCTATATTAGCAGCAGACACAGTACGTTAGTCCACGGCTGTAGCTACCTCTGTGTCGGCACTCGGCAGTCCATCCATAATTGTATACCACCTACCCGTGGTTTTTTTTTTTTTTCTTTCTTCTTTGTACATACTACTATAGTATAGTAGCTTACTGTAGCAGTCTGCGGTGCTGCTGAGCTGACAGTGTCCAGCAGGTCCGTCATCAGTCATCATTACCTAATAAATACATTATCTACCTGTCCGGCTGCAGTACTAGTGATATTATATATACATACATATATATATTGATTTCATCTCATTATCAATCATCCAGTCTATATTAGCAGCAGACACAGTACGTTAGTCCACGGCTGTAGCTACCTCTGTGTCGGCACTCGGCAGTCCATCCATAATTGTATACCACCTACCCGTGGTTTTTTTTTTCTTTCTTCTTTGTACATACTACTATAGTATAGTAGCTTACTGTAGCAGTCTGCGGTGCTGCTGAGCTGACAGTGTCCAGCAGGTCCGTCATCAGTCATCATTACCTAATAAATATATTATCTACCTGTCCGGCTGCAGTACTAGTGATATTATATATACATACATATATATATTGATTTCATCTCATTATCAATCATCCAGTCTATATTAGCAGCAGACACAGTACGTTAGTCCACGGCTGTAGCTACCTCTGTGTCGGCACTCGGCAGTCCATCCATAATTGTATACCACCTACCCGTGGTTTTTTTTTTCTTTCTTCTTTGTACATACTACTATAGTATAGTAGCTTACTGTAGCAGTCTGCGGTGCTGCTGAGCTGACAGTGTCCAGCAGGTCCGTCATCAGTCATCATTACCTCATAAATATATTATCTACCTGTCCGGCTGCAGTACTAGTGATATTATATATACATACATATATATATTGATTTCATCTCATTATCAATCATCCAGTCTATATTAGCAGCAGACACAGTACGTTAGTCCACGGCTGTAGCTACCTCTGTGTCGGCACTCGGCAGTCCATCCATAATTGTATACCACCTACCCGTGGTTTTTTTTTTCTTTCTTCTTTGTACATACTACTATAGTATAGTAGCTTACTGTAGCAGTCTGCGGTGCTGCTGAGCTGACAGTGTCCAGCAGGTCCGTCATCAGTCATCATTACCTAATAAATATATTATCTACCTGTCCGGCTGCAGTACTAGTGATATTATATATACATACATATATATATTGATTTCATCTCATTATCATCCAGTCTATATTAGCAGCAGACACAGTACGGTAGTCCACGGCTGTAGCTACCTCTGTGTCGGCACTCGGCAGTCCATCCATAATTGTATACCACCTACCCGTGGTTTTTTTTTTCTTTCTTCTTTGTACATACTACTATAGTATAGTAGCTTACTGTAGCAGTCTGCGGTGCTGCTGAGCTGACAGTGTCCAGCAGGTCCGTCATCAGTCATCATTACCTAATAAATATATTATCTACCTGTCCGGCTGCAGTACTAGTGATATTATATATACATACATATATATATTGATTTCATCTCATTATCATCCAGTCTATATTAGCAGCAGACACAGTACGGTAGTCCACGGCTGTAGCTACCTCTGTGTCGGCACTCGGCAGTCCATCCATAAGTATACTAGTATCCATCCATCTCCATTGTTTACCTGAGGTGCCTTTTAGTTGTGCCTATTAAAATATGGAGAACAAAAATGTTGAGGTTCCAAAATTAGGGAAAGATCAAGATCCACTTCCACCTCGTGCTGAAGCTGCTGCCACTAGTCATGGCCGAGACGATGAAATGCCAGCAACGTCGTCTGCCAAGGCCGATGCCCAATGTCATAGTACAGAGCATGTCAAATCCAAAACACCAAATATCAGTAAAAAAAGGATTTCAAAACCTAAAATAAAATTGTCGGAGGAGAAGCGTAAACTTGCCAATATGCCATTTACCACACGGAGTGGCAAGGAACGGCTGAGGCCCTGGCCTATGTTCATGGCTAGTGGTTCAGCTTCACATGAGGATGGAAACACTCAGCCTCTCGCTAGAAAAATGAAAAGACTCAAGCTGGCAAAAGCACCGCAAAGAATTGTGCGTTCTTCGAAATCCCAAATCCACAAGGAGAGTCCAATTGTGTCGGTTGCGATGCCTGACCTTCCCAACACTGGACGTGAAGAGCATGCGCCTTCCACCATTTGCACGCCCCCTGCAAGTGCTGGAAGGAGCACCCGCAGTCCAGTTCCTGATAGTCAGATTGAAGATGTCAGTGTTGAAGTACACGAGGATGAGGAGGATATGGGTGTTGCTGGCGCTGGGGAGGAAATTGACCAGGAGGATTCTGATGGTGAGGTGGTTTGTTTAAGTCAGGCACTCGGGAAGACACCTGTTGTCCGTGGGAGGAATATGGCCGTTGACATGCCTGGTGAAAATACCAAAAAAATCAGCTCTTCAGTGTGGAGGTATTTCAACAGAAATGCGGACAACAGGTGTCAAGCCGTGTGTTGCCTTTGTCAAGCTGTAATAAGTAGGGGTAAGGACGTTAACCACCTCGGAACATCCTCCCTTATACGTCACCTGCAGCGCATTCATAATAAGTCAGTGACAAGTTCAAAAACTTTGGGTGACAGCGGAAGCAGTCCACTGACCAGTAAATCCCTTCCTCTTGTAACCAAGCTCACGCAAACCACCCCACCAACTCCCTCAGTGTCAATTTCCTCCTTCCCCAGGAATGCCAATAGTCCTGCAGGCCATGTCACTGGCAATTCTGACGAGTCCTCTCCTGCCTGGGATTCCTCCGATGCATCCTTGCGTGTAACGCCTACTGCTGCTGGCGCTGCTGTTGTTGCTGCTGGGAGTCGATGGTCATCCCAGAGGGGAAGTCGGAAGACCACTTGTACTACTTCCAGTAAGCAATTGACTGTCCAACAGTCCTTTGCGAGGAAGATGAAATATCACAGCAGTCATCCTGCTGCAAAGCGGATAACTGAGGCCTTGACAACTATGTTGGTGTTAGACGTGCGTCCGGTATCCGCCGTTAGTTCACAGGGAACTAGACAATTTCTTGAGGTAGTGTGCCCCCGTTACCAAATACCATCTAGATTCCACTTCTCTAGGCAGGCGATACCGAAAATGTACACAGACCTCAGAAAAAGACTCACCAGTGTCCTAAAAAATGCAGCTGTACCCAATGTCCACTTAACCACGGACATGTGGACAAGTGGAGCAGGGCAGGGTCAGGACTATATGACTGTGACAGCCCACTGGGTAGATGTATGGACTCCCGCCGCAAGAACAGCAGCGGCGGCACCAGTAGCAGCATCTCGCAAACGCCAACTCTTTCCTAGGCAGGCTACGCTTTGTATCACCGCTTTCCAGAATACGCACACAGCTTAAAACCTCTTACGGCAACTGAGGAAGATCATCGCGGAATGGCTTACCCCAATTGGACTCTCCTGTGGATTTGTGGCATCGGACAACGCCAGCAATATTGTGTGTGCATTAAATATGGGCAAATTCCAGCACGTCCCATGTTTTGCACATACCTTGAATTTGGTGGTGCAGAATTTTTTTAAAAACGACAGGGGCGTGCAAGAGATGCTGTCGGTGGCCAGAAGAATTGCGGGACACTTTCGGCGTACAGGCACCACGTACAGAAGACTGGAGCACCACCAAAAACTACTGAACCTGCCCTGCCATCATCTGAAGCAAGAAGTGGTAACGAGGTGGAATTCAACCCTCTATATGCTTCAGAGGTTGGAGGAGCAGCAAAAGGCCATTCAAGCCTATACAATTGAGCACGATATAGGAGGTGGAATGCACCTGTCTCAAGTGCAGTGGAGAATGATTTCAACGTTGTGCAAGGTTCTGATGCCCTTTGAACTTGCCACACGTGAAGTCAGTTCAGACACTGCCAGCCTGAGTCAGGTCATTCCCCTCATCAGGCTTTTGCAGAAGAAGCTGGAGACATTGAAGGAGGAGCTAACACGGAGCGATTCCGCTAGGCATGTGGGACTTGTGGATGGAGCCCTTAATTTGCTTAACAAGGATTCACGGGTGGTCAATCTGTTGAAATCAGAGCACTACATTTTGGCCACCGTGCTCGATCCTAGATTTAAAGCCTACCTTGGATCTCTCTTTCCGGCAGACACAAGTCTGCTGGGGTTGAAAGACCTGCTGGTGAGAAAATTGTCAAGTCCAGCGGAACGCGACCTGTCAACATCTCCTCCTTCACATTCTCCCGCAACTGGGGGTGCGAGGAAAAGGCTCAGAATTCCGAGCCCACCCGCTGGCGGTGATGCAGGGCAGTCTGGAGCGACTGCTGATGCTGACATCTGGTCCGGACTGAAGGACCTGACAACGATTACGGACATGTCGTCTACTGTCACTGCATATGATTCTCTCACCATTGAAAGAATGGTGGAGGATTATATGAGTGACCGCATCCAAGTAGGCACGTCACACAGTCCGTACTTATACTGGCAGGAAAAAGAGGCAATTTGGAGGCCCTTGCACAAACTGGCTTTATTCTACCTAAGTTGCCCTCCCACAAGTGTGTACTCCGAAAGAGTGTTTAGTGCCGCCGCTCACCTTGTCAGCAATCGGCGTACGAGGTTACATCCAGAAAATGTGGAGAAGATGATGTTCATTAAAATGAATTATAATCAATTCCTCCGTGGAGACATTGACCAGCAGCAATTGCCTCCACAAAGTACACAGGGAGCTGAGATGGTGGATTCCAGTGGGGACGAATTGATAATCTGTGAGGAGGGGGATGTACACGGTGATATATCGGAGGATGATGATGAGGTGGACATCTTGCCTCTGTAGAGCCAGTTTGTGCAAGGAGAGATTAATTGCTTCTTTTTTGGTGGGGGTCCAAACCAACCCGTCATTTCAGTCACAGTCGTGTGGCAGACCCTGTCACTGAAATGATGGGTTGGTTAAAGTGTGCATGTCCTGTTTATACAACATAAGGGTGGGTGGGAGGGCCCAAGGACAATTCCATCTTGCACCTCTTTTTTCTTTAATTTTTCTTTGCGTCATGTGCTGTTTGTGGAATGTTTTTTGGAAGGGCCATCCTGCGTGACACTGCAGTGCCACTCCTAGATGGGCCCGGTGTTTGTGTCGGCCACTAGGGTCGCTTATCTTACTCACACAGTCAGCTACCTCATTGCGCCTCTTTTTTTCTTTGCGTCATGTGCTGTTTGGGGAGGGTTTTTTGGAAGGGACATCCTGCGTGACACTGCAGTGCCACTCCTAGATGGGCCCGGTGTTTGTGTCGGCCACTAGGGTCGCTTATCTTACTCACACAGCTACCTCATTGCGCCTCTTTTTTTCTTTGCGTCATGTGCTGTTTGGGGAGGGTTTTTTGGAAGGGACATCCTGCGACACTGCAGTGCCACTCCTAGATGGGCCCGGTGTTTGTGTCGGCCACTAGGGTCGCTTATCTTACTCACACAGCTACCTCATTGCGCCTCTTTTTTTCTTTGCGTCATGTGCTGTTTGGGGAGGGTTTTTTGGAAGGGACATCCTGCGTGACACTGCAGTGCCACTCCTAGATGGGCCCGGTGTTTGTGTCGGCCACTAGGGTCGCTTATCTTACTCACACAGCTACCTCATTGCGCCTCTTTTTTTCTTTGCGTCATGTGCTGTTTGGGGAGGGTTTTTTGGAAGGGACATCCTGCGTGACACTGCAGTGCCACTCCTAGATGGGCCCGGTGTTTGTGTCGGCCACTAGGGTCGCTTATCTTACTCACACAGCTACCTCATTGCGCCTCTTTTTTTCTTTGCGTCATGTGCTGTTTGGGGAGGGTTTTTTGGAAGGGACATCCTGCGTGACACTGCAGTGACTCTCCTAGATGGGCCCGGTGTTTGTGTCGGCCACTAGGGTCGCTTATCTTACTCACACAGCTACCTCATTGCGCCTCTTTTTTTCTTTGCGTCATGTGCTGTTTGGGGAGGGTTTTTTGGAAGGGACATCCTGCGTGACACTGCAGTGCCACTCCTAGATGGGCCCGGTGTCTGTGTCGGCCACTAGGGTCGCTTATTTTACTCACACAGCTACCTCATTGCGCCTCTTTTTTTCTTTGCGTCATGTGCTGTTTGGGGAGGGTTTTTTGGAAGGGACATCCTGCGTGACACTGCAGTGCCACTCCTAGATGGGCCCGGTGTTTGTGTCGGCCACTAGGGTCGCTTATCTTACTCACACAGCTACCTCATTGCACCTCTTTTTTTCTTTGCGTCATGTGCTGTTTGGGGAGGGTTTTTTGGAAGGGACATCCTGCGTGACACTGCAGTGCCACTCCTAGATGGGCCCGGTGTTTGTGTCGGCCACTAGGGTCGCTTATCTTACTCACACAGCTACCTCATTGCGCCTCTTTTTTTCTTTGCGTCATGTGCTGTTTGGGGAGGGTTTTTTGGAAGGGACATCCTGCGTGACACTGCAGTGCCACTCCTAGATGGGCCCGGTGTTTGTGTCGGCCACTAGGGTCGCTTATCTTACTCACACAGCTACCTCATTGCGCCTCTTTTTTTCTTTGCGTCATGTGCTGTTTGGGGAGGGTTTTTTGGAAGGGACATCCTGCGTGACACTGCAGTGCCACTCCTAGATGGGCCCGGTGTTTGTGTCGGCCACTAGGGTCGCTTATCTTACTCACACAGCTACCTCATTGCGCCTCTTTTTTTCTTTGCGTCATGTGCTGTTTGGGGAGGGTTTTTTGGAAGGGACATCCTGCGTGACACTGCAGTGCCACTCCTAGATGGGCCCGGTGTTTGTGTCGGCCACTAGGGTCGCTTATCTTACTCACACAGCTACCTCATTGCGCCTCTTTTTTTCTTTGCGTCATGTGCTGTTTGGGGAGGGTTTTTTGGAAGGGACATCCTGCGTGACACTGCAGTGCCACTCCTAGATGGGCCCGGTGTTTGTGTCGGCCACTAGGGTCGCTTATCTTACTCACACAGCTACCTCATTGCGCCTCTTTTTTTCTTTGCGTCATGTGCTGTTTGGGGAGGGTTTTTTGGAAGGGACATCCTGCGTGACACTGCAGTGCCACTCCTAGATGGGCCCGGTGTTTGTGTCGGCCACTAGGGTCGCTTATCTTACTCACACAGCTACCTCATTGCGCCTCTTTTTTTCTTTGCGTCATGTGCTGTTTGGGGAGGGTTTTTTGGAAGGGACATCCTGCGTGACACTGCAGTGACACTCCTAGATGGGCCCGGTGTTTGTGTCGGCCACTAGGGTCGCTTATCTTACTCACACAGCTACCTCATTGCGCCTCTTTTTTTCTTTGCGTCATGTGCTGTTTGGGGAGGGTTTTTTGGAAGGGACATCCTGCGTGACACTGCAGTGCCACTCCTAGATGGGCCCGGTGTCTGTGTCGGCCACTAGGGTCGCTTATCTTACTCACACAGCTACCTCATTGCGCCTCTTTTTTTCTTTGCGTCATGTGCTGTTTGGGGAGGGTTTTTTGGAAGGGACATCCTGCGTGACACTGCAGTGCCACTCCTAGATGGGCCCGGTGTTTGTGTCGGCCACTAGGGTCGCTTATCTTACTCACACAGCTACCTCATTGCACCTCTTTTTTTCTTTGCGTCATGTGCTGTTTGGGGAGGGTTTTTTGGAAGGGACATCCTGCGTGACACTGCAGTGCCACTCCTAGATGGGCCCGGTGTTTGTGTCGGCCACTAGGGTCGCTTATCTTACTCACACAGCTACCTCATTGCGCCTCTTTTTTTCTTTGCGTCATGTGCTGTTTGGGGAGGGTTTTTTGGAAGGGACATCCTGCGTGACACTGCAGTGCCACTCCTAGATGGGCCCGGTGTTTGTGTCGGCCACTAGGGTCGCTTATCTTACTCACACAGCTACCTCATTGCGCCTCTTTTTTTCTTTGCGTCATGTGCTGTTTGGGGAGGGTTTTTTGGAAGGGACATCCTGCGTGACACTGCAGTGCCACTCCTAGATGGGCCCGGTGTTTGTGTCGGCCACTAGGGTCGCTTATCTTACTCACACAGCTACCTCATTGCGCCTCTTTTTTTCTTTGCGTCATGTGCTGTTTGGGGAGGGTTTTTTGGAAGGGACATCCTGCGTGACACTGCAGTGCCACTCCTAGATGGGCCCGGTGTTTGTGTCGGCCACTAGGGTCGCTTATCTTACTCACACAGCTACCTCATTGCGCCTCTTTTTTTCTTTGCGTCATGTGCTGTTTGGGGAGGGTTTTTTGGAAGGGACATCCTGCGTGACACTGCAGTGCCACTCCTAGATGGGCCCGGTGTTTGTGTCGGCCACTAGGGTCGCTTATCTTACTCACACAGCTACCTCATTGCGCCTCTTTTTTTCTTTGCGTCATGTGCTGTTTGGGGAGGGTTCTTTGGAAGGGACATCCTGCGTGACACTGCAGTGCCACTCCTAGATGGGCCCGGTGTTTGTGTCGGCCACTAGGGTCGCTTATCTTACTCACACAGCTACCTCATTGCGCCTCTTTTTTTCTTTGCGTCATGTGCTGTTTGGGGAGGGTTTTTTGGAAGGGACATCCTGCGTGACACTGCAGTGCCACTCCTAGATGGGCCCGGTGTTTGTGTCGGCCACTAGGGTCGCTTATCTTACTCACACAGCTACCTCATTGCGCCTCTTTTTTTCTTTGCGTCATGTGCTGTTTGGGGAGGGTTTTTTGGAAGGGACATCCTGCGTGACACTGCAGTGCCACTCCTAGATGGGCCCGGTGTTTGTGTCGGCCACTAGGGTCGCTTATCTCACTCACACAGCTACCTCATTGCGCCTCTTTTTTTCTTTGCGTCATGTGCTGTTTGGGGAGGGTTTTTTGGAAGGGACATCCTGCGTGACACTGCAGTGCCACTCCTAGATGGGCCCGGTGTTTGTGTCGGCCACTAGGGTCGCTTATCTTACTCACACAGCTACCTCATTGCGCCTCTTTTTTTCTTTGCGTCATGTGCTGTTTGGGGAGGGTTTTTTGGAAGGGACATCCTGCGTGACACTGCAGTGCCACTCCTAGATGGGCCCGGTGTTTGTGTCGGCCACTAGGGTCGCTTATCTTACTCACACAGCTACCTCATTGCGCCTCTTTTTTTCTTTGCGTCATGTGCTGTTTGGGGAGGGTTTTTTGGAAGGGACATCCTGCGTGACACTGCAGTGCCACTCCTAGATGGGCCCGGTGTTTGTGTCGGCCACTAGGGTCGCTTATCTTACTCACACAGCTACCTCATTGCGCCTCTTTTTTTCTTTGCGTCATGTGCTGTTTGGGGAGGGTTTTTTGGAAGGGACATCCTGCGTGACACTGCAGTGCCACTCCTAGATGGGCCCGGTGTTTGTGTCGGCCACTAGGGTCGCTTATCTTACTCACACAGCTACCTCATTGCGCCTCTTTTTTTCTTTGCGTCATGTGCTGTTTGGGGAGGGTTTTTTGGAAGGGACATCCTGCGTGACACTGCAGTGCCACTCCTAGATGGGCCCGGTGTCTGTGTCGGCCACTAGGGTCGCTTATCTTACTCACACAGCTACCTCATTGCGCCTCTTTTTTTCTTTGCGTCATGTGCTGTTTGGGGAGGGTTTTTTGGAAGGGACATCCTGCGTGACACTGCAGTGCCACTCCTAGATGGGCCCGGTGTTTGTGTCGGCCACTAGGGTCGCTTATCTTACTCACACAGCTACCTCATTGCGCCTCTTTTTTTCTTTGCGTCATGTGCTGTTTGGGGAGGGTTTTTTGGAAGGGACATCCTGCGTGACACTGCAGTGCCACTCCTAGATGGGCCCGGTGTTTGTGTCGGCCACTAGGGTCGCTTATCTTACTCACACAGCTACCTCATTGCGCCTCTTTTTTTCTTTGCGTCATGTGCTGTTTGGGGAGGGTTTTTTGGAAGGGACATCCTGCGTGACACTGCAGTGCCACTCCTAGATGGGCCCGGTGTTTGTGTCGGCCACTAGGGTCGCTTATCTTACTCACACAGCTACCTCATTGCGCCTCTTTTTTTCTTTGCGTCATGTGCTGTTTGGGGAGGGTTTTTTGGAAGGGACATCCTGCGTGACACTGCAGTGCCACTCCTAGATGGGCCCGGTGTTTGTGTCGGCCACTAGGGTCGCTTATCTTACTCACACAGCTACCTCATTGCGCCTCTTTTTTTCTTTGCGTCATGTGCTGTTTGGGGAGGGTTTTTTGGAAGGGACATCCTGCGTGACACTGCAGTGCCACTCCTAGATGGGCCCGGTGTTTGTGTCGGCCACTAGGGTCGCTTATCTTACTCACACAGCTACCTCATTGCGCCTCTTTTTTTCTTTGCGTCATGTGCTGTTTGGGAGGGTTTTTTGGAAGGGACATCCTGCGTGACACTGCAGTGCCACTCCTAGATGGGCCCGGTGTTTGTGTCGGCCACTAGGGTCGCTTATCTTACTCACACAGCTACCTCATTGCGCCTCTTTTTTTCTTTGCGTCATGTGCTGTTTGGGGAGGGTTTTTTGGAAGGGACATCCTGCGTGACACTGCAGTGCCACTCCTAGATGGGCCCGGTGTTTGTGTCGGCCACTAGGGTCGCTTATCTTACTCACACAGCTACCTCATTGCGCCTCTTTTTTTCTTTGCGTCATGTGCTGTTTGGGGAGGGTTTTTTGGAAGGGACATCCTGCGTGACACTGCAGTGCCACTCCTAGATGGGCCCGGTGTTTGTGTCGGCCACTAGGGTCGCTTATCTTACTCACACAGCTACCTCATTGCGCCTCTTTTTTTCTTTGCGTCATGTGCTGTTTGGGGAGGGTTTTTTGGAAGGGACATCCTGCGTGACACTGCAGTGCCACTCCTAGATGGGCCCGGTGTTTGTGTCGGCCACTAGGGTCGCTTATCTTACTCACACAGCTACCTCATTGCGCCTCTTTTTTTCTTTGCGTCATGTGCTGTTTGGGGAGGGTTTTTTGGAAGGGACATCCTGCGTGACACTGCAGTGCCACTCCTAGATGGGCCCGGTGTTTGTGTCGGCCACTAGGGTCGCTTATCTTACTCACACAGCTACCTCATTGCGCCTCTTTTTTTCTTTGCGTCATGTGCTGTTTGGGGAGGGTTTTTTGGAAGGGACATCCTGCGTGACACTGCAGTGCCACTCCTAGATGGGCCCGGTGTTTGTGTCGGCCACTAGGGTCGCTTATCTTACTCACACAGCTACCTCATTGCGCCTCTTTTTTTCTTTGCGTCATGTGCTGTTTGGGGAGGGTTTTTTGGAAGGGACATCCTGCGTGACACTGCAGTGCCACTCCTAGATGGGCCCGGTGTTTGTGTCGGCCACTAGGGTCGCTTATCTTACTCACACAGCTACCTCATTGCGCCTCTTTTTTTCTTTGCGTCATGTGCTGTTTGGGGAGGGTTTTTTGGAAGGGACATCCTGCGTGACACTGCAGTGCCACTCCTAGATGGGCCCGGTGTTTGTGTCGGCCACTAGGGTCGCTTATCTTACTCACACAGCTACCTCATTGCGCCTCTTTTTTTCTTTGCGTCATGTGCTGTTTGGGGAGGGTTTTTTGGAAGGGACATCCTGCGTGACACTGCAGTGCCACTCCTAGATGGGCCCGGTGTTTGTGTCGGCCACTAGGGTCGCTTATCTTACTCACACAGCTACCTCATTGCGCCTCTTTTTTTCTTTGCGTCATGTGCTGTTTGGGGAGGGTTTTTTGGAAGGGACATCCTGCGTGACACTGCAGTGCCACTCCTAGATGGGCCCGGTGTTTGTGTCGGCCACTAGGGTCGCTTATCTTACTCACACAGCTACCTCATTGCGCCTCTTTTTTTCTTTGCGTCATGTGCTGTTTGGGGAGGGTTTTTTGGAAGGGACATCCTGCGTGACACTGCAGTGCCACTCCTAGATGGGCCCGGTGTTTGTGTCGGCCACTAGGGTCGCTTATCTTACTCACACAGCTACCTCATTGCGCCTCTTTTTTTCTTTGCGTCATGTGCTGTTTGGGGAGGGTTTTTTGGAAGGGACATCCTGCGTGACACTGCAGTGCCACTCCTAGATGGGCCCGGTGTTTGTGTCGGCCACTAGGGTCGCTTATCTTACTCACACAGCTACCTCATTGCGCCTCTTTTTTTCTTTGCGTCATGTGCTGTTTGGGGAGGGTTTTTTGGAAGGGACATCCTGCGTGACACTGCAGTGCCACTCCTAGATGGGCCCGGTGTTTGTGTCGGCCACTAGGGTCGCTTATCTTACTCACACAGCTACCTCATTGCGCCTCTTTTTTTCTTTGCGTCATGTGCTGTTTGGGGAGGGTTTTTTGGAAGGGACATCCTGCGTGACACTGCAGTGCCACTCCTAGATGGGCCCGGTGTTTGTGTCGGCCACTAGGGTCGCTTATCTTACTCACACAGCTACCTCATTGCGCCTCTTTTTTTCTTTGCGTCATGTGCTGTTTGGGGAGGGTTTTTTGGAAGGGACATCCTGCGTGACACTGCAGTGCCACTCCTAGATGGGCCCGGTGTTTGTGTCGGCCACTAGGGTCGCTTATCTTACTCACACAGCTACCTCATTGCGCCTCTTTTTTCTTTGCGTCATGTGCTGTTTGGGGAGGGTTTTTTGGAAGGGACATCCTGCGTGACACTGCAGTGCCACTCCTAGATGGGCCCGGTGTTTGTGTCGGCCACTAGGGTCGCTTATCTTACTCACACAGCTACCTCATTGCGCCTCTTTTTTTCTTTGCGTCATGTGCTGTTTGGGGAGGGTTTTTGGAAGGGACATCCTGCGTGACACTGCAGTGCCACTCCTAGATGGGCCCGGTGTTTGTGTCGGCCACTAGGGTCGCTTATCTTACTCACACAGCTACCTCATTGCGCCTCTTTTTTTCTTTGCGTCATGTGCTGTTTGGGGAGGGTTTTTTGGAAGGGACATCCTGCGTGACACTGCAGTGCCACTCCTAGATGGGCCCGGTGTTTGTGTCGGCCACTAGGGTCGCTTATCTTACTCACACAGCTACCTCATTGCGCCTCTTTTTTTCTTTGCGTCATGTGCTGTTTGGGGAGGGTTTTTTGGAAGGGACATCCTGCGTGACACTGCAGTGCCACTCCTAGATGGGCCCGGTGTTTGTGTCGGCCACTAGGGTCGCTTATCTTACTCACACAGCTACCTCATTGCGCCTCTTTTTTTCTTTGCGTCATGTGCTGTTTGGGGAGGGTTTTTTGGAAGGGACATCCTGCGTGACACTGCAGTGCCACTCCTAGATGGGCCCGGTGTTTGTGTCGGCCACTAGGGTCGCTTATCTTACTCACACAGCTACCTCATTGCGCCTCTTTTTTTCTTTGCGTCATGTGCTGTTTGGGGAGGGTTTTTGGAAGGGACATCCTGCGTGACACTGCAGTGCCACTCCTAGATGGGCCCGGTGTTTGTGTCGGCCACTAGGGTCGCTTATCTTACTCACACAGCTACCTCATTGCGCCTCTTTTTTTCTTTGCGTCATGTGCTGTTTGGGAGGGTTTTTTGGAAGGGACATCCTGCGTGACACTGCAGTGCCACTCCTAGATGGGCCCGGTGTTTGTGTCGGCCACTAGGGTCGCTTATCTTACTCACACAGCTACCTCATTGCGCCTCTTTTTTTCTTTGCGTCATGTGCTGTTTGGGGAGGGTTTTTTGGAAGGGACATCCTGCGTGACACTGCAGTGCCACTCCTAGATGGGCCCGGTGTTTGTGTCGGCCACTAGGGTCGCTTATCTTACTCACACAGCTACCTCATTGCGCCTCTTTTTTTCTTTGCGTCATGTGCTGTTTGGGGAGGGTTTTTTGGAAGGGACATCCTGCGTGACACTGCAGTGCCACTCCTAGATGGGCCCGGTGTTTGTGTCGGCCACTAGGGTCGCTTATCTTACTCACACAGCTACCTCATTGCGCCTCTTTTTTTCTTTGCGTCATGTGCTGTTTGGGGAGGGTTTTTTGGAAGGGACATCCTGCGTGACACTGCAGTGCCACTCCTAGATGGGCCCGGTGTTTGTGTCGGCCACTAGGGTCGCTTATCTTACTCACACAGCTACCTCATTGCGCCTCTTTTTTCTTTGCGTCATGTGCTGTTTGGGGAGGGTTTTTTGGAAGGGACATCCTGCGTGACACTGCAGTGCCACTCCTAGATGGGCCCGGTGTTTGTGTCGGCCACTAGGGTCGCTTATCTTACTCACACAGCTACCTCATTGCGCCTCTTTTTTTCTTTGCGTCATGTGCTGTTTGGGGAGGGTTTTTTGGAAGGGACATCCTGCGTGACACTGCAGTGCCACTCCTAGATGGGCCCGGTGTTTGTGTCGGCCACTAGGGTCGCTTATCTTACTCACACAGCTACCTCATTGCGCCTCTTTTTTTCTTTGCGTCATGTGCTGTTTGGGGAGGGTTTTTTGGAAGGGACATCCTGCGTGACACTGCAGTGCCACTCCTAGATGGGCCCGGTGTTTGTGTCGGCCACTAGGGTCGCTTATCTTACTCACACAGCTACCTCATTGCGCCTCTTTTTTTCTTTGCGTCATGTGCTGTTTGGGGAGGGTTTTTTGGAAGGGACATCCTGCGTGACACTGCAGTGCCACTCCTAGATGGGCCCGGTGTTTGTGTCGGCCACTAGGGTCGCTTATCTTACTCACACAGCTACCTCATTGCGCCTCTTTTTTTCTTTGCGTCATGTGCTGTTTGGGGAGGGTTTTTTGGAAGGGACATCCTGCGTGACACTGCAGTGCCACTCCTAGATGGGCCCGGTGTTTGTGTCGGCCACTAGGGTCGCTTATCTTACTCACACAGCTACCTCATTGCGCCTCTTTTTTTCTT